>NC_091310.1:21152260-21212260 GCF_038502225.1 Cherax quadricarinatus | reverse complement strand
GACGTTTTGTCTCCATTTCAAATTTATATAATTAACCTTTTTTTATTACATAGTTGTGATATATATATTCATTTCATATATGACCTTAGACCTGACCCAGCACGCTGAGCGTGAGACTGTAGTGAAGGTTTGTTCAGGTCACAAGTCAAGTAAAAATTTATGAGTAGCATATCCGACATAGCTTAAATTCCTCACTAATTCTAGTAATTATTTATGTATCTAATTTATATAACCCTGAACTAATATTCGTATTATCATACTGTTTTATAAAAATATGTTAGATTATATTTCTCTCAACCATAGAGCTGCCTGATAAAACTTTCTCGGCCTTTTGAAAAAAAATGGAGGAAATGAAATCTCTCACATGAATAAACAGAGCATTAAACTCTCGTCCAGTTCTAATGCTATATTTATGTTGTTGCAATCTTAGTTCAAGGCTTTTTCCAATTTGACCGTTAAAGGCACAGCCATCTGCATTTTTAGGGGAATTCTACATCAAATAATTGTTTTCTGTTCCAAGATTTTTAAATACAACATGATTTCAAAATTCTTAAGTAGATAAAGTATATCAAGAAGGTTTTCATTGTAAGGGAGAACTAATATATTCTTGATTGAATATGATCTCAAATTATGATGTCATAAACAGCTGTCAGTGATTAAACAGAAGGGTGGACGAGGGACTCGAACTGCGGATCGTAAATTGACAGTCACCTGAATATGTTTGCCCTTTTTCAAATTGTAAAATGTATTTTTGGCAATATTAAAAGATTTATCAATTAAGAGAGAAGCTGTGGCTGGTGTTACCACGCAAACCTACTCAGAGAAAAACGTCCCCTCATTTCTCCTGTTGCTACTCTTGCAACATTGCATAGCTCCTGATGACGCACGGAGACGTGTAAAAGTACTTACACTGAAGATTTCGACCCCATCCTGGCTTGTCTTGCATTGTTAAGATAACTTGTCTGGTGTTTAATATATATATATATATATATATATATATATATATATATATATATATATATATATATATATATATAATTAGCACATCAGCCGTCTCCCATCAAGGCAGGGTGGCCCGAAAAAGAAAAACTTTCATTCACTCCATCACTGTCTTGCCAAAGGCACGCTTATACAACAGTTATAAAACTGCAACATTAACACCCCTCCTTCAGAGTGCAGACATTGCACTTCCCATCTCCAGGACTCAAGTCCGGCCTGCCGGTTTCCCTGAATCCCCTCATAAATGTTACCTTGCTTACACTCCAACAGCACGTCAAGTCCTAAAAACCATTCGTCTCCTAACATGCTCACGCATGCTTGCTGGAAGTCTAAGCCCCTCACACACAAAACCTCCTTTACCCCCTCCCTCCAACCTTTCCTAGACCGACCCCTACCCCACCTTCCTTTCACTACAAATTTATACACTCTCGAAGTCATTCTGTTTTGTTCCATCCTCTCTACATATCCAAGCCACCTCAACACCTCCTCAGCCCTCTGGATAATAGTTTTGGAAATCCTACACCTAATCCTAATTTCCAAACTACGTATTCTTTTCATTACATTCACACCACACATTGCTCTCGGACATGACATCTCCACTGCCTCCAGTCTTCTCCTCCTTGCAACATTCACTACCCATATAAGAGCATTGGTATAACTACTCTCTCATACATTCCCCTCTTTGCTTCCATGGACAAAGTTTTTTGTCTCCACAGACTTCTAAGTGCACCACTCACCTTTTTTCCCATCAATTTTATGATTCACCTCATCTTTCATAGACCCATCTGCTGACAGGTCCACTCCTAAATGTTTGAATAAATTTACCTTCTCCATACTCTCTCCCACCAAACTGATATCCAATCCTTCGTCACCTAATTTTATCCTCATCACCTTACTCTTTCCTATATTCACTTTCAATTTTCTTCATTTCCCTACCAAACCAAAGTCATCCACCAACCTCTGCAACTTCTTTTCAGTCTCTCCCAAAAGCACAGTGTCATCAGCAAAGAACAACTCTGACAACTCCCACTTTGTGTTATATAGGTGAAAAACGCATCATAGAAACGAAGGCTCACAGGGCAGCCAGTTCCTCTTTCAGAGACTCTGTGTTGCGATACAGAAGGAAAATGCCTGCAGCATTCTGGGCACACGGCGCACCTCCAGGGAGCTGGACGAAGTATTCGAGATGTAGCTCTGAGATGTTATCTATGTTTTTCTACTCCCTATTGTATTTTTGTCAATGTATTTTGTCTTTAAATAAAATCTACATGGAATATAGAATACAATAATAATAAAATATCTATATTTACTACAAGTACATGTACAAGGTATACAGACCTAGCTGACATCAATGACATACTACTATATAGAAAGTCCCTTGTTATGCTGAGTATTTCGGGCAAATTAGGTCAGTGTCCCGGGATGAGACCCCACACCAGTCGACTAACACCCAGATACCCATTTTACTGATGGGTGAACATAGACAACAGGTGTAAAGAAACACGCCCAATGTTTCTACCCTGGCTGGGAATCGAACCCAGACGCTCGCCGTGTGGAACGAGAGCTTTAGCCACTAGAAGGTGGTAGGAGAAAACAATATTCAAACAGCTCCAGGGAGAACCTTGAGTTTTCCCTGACGTAAGTTTCTTTCGTCTGAGGATGAAGGTCCCCAGCACAGTTCCAGAGGTGGTACCTCCCGATATATATATATATATATATATATATATATATATATATATATATATATATATATATATATATATATATATATATATATATATAGTATATATATATCGTGCCGAATACGAAAAGCTTGTGATTTTGGCTTAAATAGCAACGCTCTTCTTGCCGAATAAGGCAAGCGAAAATCGGTGTATGCGATAATTTCGCAAAATTATTATTATTATTATTATTAAAGATTCGCCAGTATTCTCCCGGCCCGGGCCTTTTCCAAGTGGTGGCCCGGCCTTGGCTCCCTCTTTAGGGAGTGCCTGAGACCTAAGTCTCCCATGGGAGGAGGCACTAGGACCTCCTCATCTTTGGGACTAACTGTCCCCAGGCCTAGCCACAAGCTAGGCCTCTCTGGTCTGCCATCCCCGCCCCAAGGAGACAAATGGGAATGACAGTCTTATGAGCTAAAGGCTCGGGCTCAGGCACCTACCCTACCCTAGAAGGGTTAGGCATGGTGTCGATCGCAAAAATCATTCTGAACCTAAGGAAAAAATGTATATTTCATTGTGTTTATTATTAAATTATTGTAAACTTATGTAAAATATATTTAGTTTGATTAGGCTAAATTAAATTGCGCTTGTTATAATAAGGTATATTTTCTAAGGTTTTTTGAACAAGATTATTAATTTTTACATTAACATAAATGAAAAAAATTATCTTTAAACTTAAGAGAAAATTTTTAGAAAGTACTCAACTATAAATGACTTCTTGCTAATTGACCAATATTACCTATTCGGCATGACATATATATATATATATATATATATATATATATATATATATATATATATATATATATATATATATATATATATGTATATATATATATATATATATATATATATTATCACACTGGCCGATTCCCACCAAGGCAGGGTGGCCCGAAAAAGAAAAACTTTCACCATCATTCACTCCATCACTGTCTTGCCAGAAGGGTGCTTTACACTACAGTTTTTAAACTGCAACATTAACACCCATCCTTCAGAGTGCAGGCACTGTACTTCCCATCTCCAGGACTCAAGTCCGGCCTGCCGGTTTCCCTGAACCCCTTCATAAATGTTACTTTGCTCACACTCCAACAGCACGTCAAGTATTAAAAACCATTTGTCTCCATTCACTCCTATCAAACACGCTCACGCATGCCTGCTGGAAGTACAAGCCCATCGCACACAAAACCTCCTTTACCCCCTCCCTCCAACCTTTCCAAGGCCGACCCCTACCCCGCCTTCCTTCCACTACAGACTGATACACTCTTGAAGTTATTCTGTTTCGCTCCATTCTCTCCACATGTCTGAACCACCTCAACAACCCTTCCTCAGCCCTCTGGACAACAGTTTTGGTAATCCCGCACCTCCTCCTAACTTCCAAACTACGAATTCTCTGCATTATATTCACACCACACATTGCTCTCAGACATGACATCTCCACTGCCTCCAGCCTTCTCCTCGCTGCAACATTCATCACCCATGCTTCACACCCATATAAGAGCGTTGGTAAAACTATACTCTCATACATTCCCCTCTTTGCCTCCTAGGACAAAGTTCTTTGTCTCCACAGACTCCTAAGTGCACCACTCACCCTTTTCCCCTCATCAATTCTATGATTCACCTCACCTTTCATAGACCCATCCGCTGACACGTCCACTCCCAAATATCTGAATACATTCACTTCCTCCATACTCTCTCCCTCCAATCTGATATCCAATCTTTCATCACCTAATCTTTTTGTTATCCTCATAACCTTACTCTTTCCTGTATTCACTTTCAATTTTCTTCTTTTGCACACCCTACCAAATTCATCCACCAATCTCTGCAACTTCTCTTCAGAATCTTCCAAGAGCACAGTGTCATCAGCAAAGAGCAACTGCGACAACTCCCACTTTGTGTGTGATTCTTTATCTTTTAACTCCACGCCTCTTGCCAAGACCCTCGCATTTACTTCTCTTACAACCCCATCTATAAATATATTAAACAACCACGGTGACATCACACATCCTTGTCTAAGGCCTACTTTTACTGGGAAATAATTTCCCTCTTTCCTACATACTCTAACTTGAGCCTCACTATCCTCGTAAAAACTCTTCACTGCTTTCAGTAACCTACCTCCTACACCATACACCTGCAACATCTGCCACATTGCCCCCCTATCCACCCTGTGATACGCCTTTTCCAAATCCATAAATGCCACAAAGACCTCTTTAGCCTTATCTAAATACTGTTCACTAATATGTTTCACTGTAAACACCTTGGCCACACACCCCCTACCTTTCCTAAAGCCTCCTTGTTCATCTGCTATTATATTCTCCGTCTTACTCTTAATTCTTTCAATAATAACTCTACCATACACTTTGCCAGGTATACTCAACAGACTTATCCCCCTATAATTTTTGCACTCTTTTATCCCCTTTGCCTTTATACAAAGGAACTATGCATGCTCTCTGCCAATCCCTAGGTACCTTACCCTCTTCCATACATTTATTAAATAATTGCACCAACCACTCCAAAACTATATCCCCATCTGCTTTTAACATTTCTATCTTTATCCCATCAATCCCGGCTGCCTTACCCCCTTTCATTTTACATATATATATATATATATATATAAATATATATATATAAATATATGTATATATATATATATATATATATATATATATATATATATATATATATATATATATATATATATATATATATATATATATATATATATGGTACGGAAGGTTTCGTTGCTTTTATGAATTAAGAAAAGACTTATGATAAGGTGGATAGGAGAAGAATGTGGCAGTTATTGCAACAGATGTATGGAATAGGTTGGAAGTTACTAAATGATGTAAAGAGTTTATATGAGGATAGTGAGGCTCAAGTCAGGGTGTGTAGGAGAGAGGGAGATTACTTTCCAATAAAAGTAGGTCTTAGGGATGTGTAATTTCACCATGGTTGTTTAACATATTTATAGATGAGGCTGTAAAAGTAGTAAATGCTAGAGTTTTGAGGAGAGGGGCGAGATTAAATTATGTGGATTCATATACAAAAATTGGGAGTTGACACGGTTACTTTTTTTGCTGATGACACTGTGCTTTTGGGAGATTCTGAAGAGAAGTTGCAAAGGCTAGTAGACGAGTTTGGGAGGGTGTGTAAATGAAGAATGTTGAAAGTGAACATAGGTAAGAGTAAGGTGATGAAGGTATAAAAGTGTTTAAATAAGGAAAAACTGGATATCAGTTTGGAGGGAGTGAGTATGGAAGAAGTGAATGTGTTCATATATTTGGGGATAGACTTGTTGGCAGATGGGTTTATGAAGGATGAGGTTAACCATAGAATTGATGAAGGAAAAAAAGGTGCATTGAGAGGTGGTGCATTGAGGTATCTGTGGAAACAAAGAACATTATCCGAGGAGGCAAAGAGGGGGAATGCATGAGAGTATAGTGGTACCAACACTCTTATATGGGTGTGAAGCGTGAATTTTAAATGCTGCAGCAAGGAGGAGGCTGGAGGTATTGGAAATGTCGTGTCTAAAGGCGATATGTGGCCTAAGTATTATGCAGAGAATTCGTAGTGTGCAAATTAGGAGATGTGGAGTTACTAAAAGTTTTATGCCGAGGATTGAGTTAAGGTGGTTCGGTCATTTAGAAATGGAGCAAAATAGGATGACTTGGAGGATGTATAAATCTGTGGTTGAGGGGGTGTGGGCCGTCCCAGGAAAGGATAGAGGGGGTAAAAGAGGTTTTGTGTGCAAGGGGCTTGGACATAGAGCAGGCATGGGTAAGAGTGTTAGAAAGTGAGTGGAGACGAATGGCTTTTGTAATTTGACTAGCTGTTGGAGTGTGAGAAGGGTAATGTTTTATGAAGGTATTCAGGGAAAATGGTTAGCCGGACTTGAGTCCTGGAGGTGGGAAGTACAATGCCTAGAATTTATAGTATTTGTCTGGGATACTTGTTGTTTGGAGTGACACCTGAACTGTCGTATCCTTGCATCTCTGCAAAGACAATGATTATGTGTGAATGATAGAGAAGCTATTTCTTTCTGTTTTTTGGGTCACAAACAAATATATACATATATATATATATATATATATATATATATATATATATATATATATATATATATATATATATATATATATATATATATGTATGTCGTGCCGAATATGTAAAACTGGCCAATTAGCAAGAACTCATTTAAAATTAAGTCCTTTTTAAAATTTTCTCTTATACGTTTAAAGATATATTTTTTCATTAATGTTAATGTAAAAATTTTTAATTTTGCACCAAAAGAATCTTAGAAAACTTACCTAACCTTATTATAACAAGAACAATTTATTTTAGCCTAACCCAACTATATATATTTTAGATTTGTTTACAATAATTTAATACTAAACAAACACAGTGAAATATATTTTTTTCGTTAGGTTCAGAATGATTTTGGCGAATTTATTACATACACAAATTTTCGCTTGGCTATTTAAGCCAAGATCGCAAGTTCTGCCTATCCGGCACGACATATATATATATATATATATATATATATATATATATATATATATATATATATATATATATATATATATATATATATATATATATATATATATCTCATGGGGAAGTGAAACAGAATTCTTCCTCCGTAAGCCACGCGTGTCGTAAGAGGCGACTAAAATGCCGGGACCACCCTGCTACGGTGGGATCCGGCCGGTTTGTTGAAAGAAATTTATATATATATATATATATATATATATATATATATATATATATATATATATATATATATATATATAAGTTTAATATCTAATATTTAATTCTATACGGCTAGACGTAGTTGAGATCGTTAAAAAATAGACTACTGTAAAGCATAAGAAAACCAATAGTATAATTTGAGTGTGTTGTCCCATCCTGCCACAAGAGCGTGAACGCTGGTGTTCAGTCAATAAGAGGCGCATCAGTACAAAGGACCCAAATGAGGTATTTTGTTAATTTATTCTCAAAGGAAATCACGTGAAGTTAGTTTAATTAACACTTTAGATGACACGCTCAGGGGATCCGTTGATTTCCCTCAAATGAGGCGTCCAAAAGCCACCGCTGGCTTATCGGTGCTATGTTCGATGGATTATATGTATGAAATTATTTCAATGGAGTACTCGGGATTTGAACTTCCGGTCGGGGATTACCAGGAAAGAGCTTAAATTAGTAACTGGCTGGTGGTCGAGTCGGACCACAGTCAGCGGTCATTACAAACCTGCCCAGCATTCTGGTCAAGGAAAAACCTTAAAAGTATTTGTGGTGCAGTAGGTAAGGCAACGGGCTGGTAATCCCAGACCACGGGATCGAATTCTTATCACTCTAATGAAGTGTTGCATTAGTTCTTAAAGAATGTTCAAAAAATGTTGAAATATCTGTTAATGGTTCCAGGAATTATCGTCTCTGCTGCCCGGTCTCAGACCAAGGATAAATGAATTAGTGGTTGATGAGTGGGAGGAGCAAGTTTGTTTACAAACCTACTACCTATGTTTAAGCCGGCGGTAGTACATGGCTTCCAAGGAGAAACTGATTTGCAAATGTGTAAAGAAGACTCAGACCTGCTGCAAGTCGTATCCTGGACAACTTGCAAAAGTTTGACACATTCAGAACTGTGGAATTATTTAGCTGATGGTTACACTGCAACAATCCTACTGGCTATCTGGTGATGTTAAACTAAAAAAAAATATGACGAATAATGAATGCTATTACTGGATTTTGAAAATGCTACTTGCAATATTATTATTGTGTTACCTACAACAACAAAACACAGGACTCGCGCCATTAAACAGTTGGTCAGTCGAGGCGAGCATTGAATGACTCACTAATACTCCAGAAATTTTTTCACTGAAGTAAATCGGACAGACGTATCTACAAGCTTCTTCACCAAACAAAAACACTTGTCCAGAACTTGCAAGATAACACGAAAAGATGGTCTTCATTCCAGTAATTTAACATGTTTAACTTCTGAGAGAGCTCAAGATTGTGTCAGCGCTGGAGCATGAAGAAAAGAAGCAACTGGACAATATTCTCTGAACTACCGAGGAGAAGCGGTTTTCTTGTAGCCTTTAGATCTCTTGCAGGAGGGAGGTGCCCTGATGCTGAAGCGTCCTTCATCATCATTTAACTAGACCTGACAACATTCAATTGGACTTGATCAAGCCAAGCAGAACCAAACACCAGCCGCTTACTGCAGCGATAAATTTAGCTCAATAACAAGCGAGAGCAGAATCAAATATCACCTTAAATATGAACCCAGCGAACCATCAGTAATTTACCAGAGACCTGCCACACGAGCCGCCTTGATGTTGGCCTCTCTGTGGCTGACACACTATTCAGGCAACACCCTTGCTTTGCTGTGGCTTGCACACTACTCAGGCAACACCCTAGCATTGCTGTGGCTTGCACACTACTCAGGCAACACCCTACCATTGCTGTGGTTTGCACACCCTTCAGGCAATAAGTTATCCTCGCCCTGACTTTCCAACACTCAAGCAACACTTAGCAATGTTTCCACTTTGATCTTGGACAGTTTCCAAAAGTGAGATTCCCTTCTCCCCCCTCACCCTTCCGCAAAAATCCCTACAAATGCAAAGAATTCGCTAAAATGTTGAAATCATACATAACAGCATTTACAGTAATTGTTCGAAATACAATGTACTGTACTGTATTCCCGATGATTTCCTATTTTCCATGTGTTTCTTCCCTGAAGTGTTACCAAAGACAGACTTCATATTGGCTTGAATAACAATGTCATGAATCAGTCTTAGGATCTGTTCTCTCGATAAGGTTTGCAGCCGTTGTAGAACTTATAAATTTACCTTGAAAAACTGATAGGCATGTTCATTCTTCAATATCTAAAATTCGGTATACGCAAATAAGATAACAGCCAAGACACAGCTGTTTAAGGGCAACTGGTAGATCAGGGCCTGATCAACCAGGCTGCTACTGCTGGCCGCACGTAGCCCAACGCACGAACCACAGCCCGGTTGATCGAGTACAAACTGTCGGTATCAGAATATTGCACTACTTTATCTTATGGTATTTTTTTTTTTAACAATTTCGATGCAAATGAACCACAACTAATACATTAGCTGCAAATCTTTTGCAATAGACTATGCCACTGCCTTTCTTGAATATACTTTTTGGCCCCCTTTTTAAATATTTCCCTTTAGTGTTGAGACCAATAAGCCTTGTAGCAGGAAATGTTCTTGGAATTTTGGGCAAACTAAGACGTATTCAGTGATCGTATGGCTCTATATTGCAAACGAGTTATATTGAGTTGAGCAACCCTCCACTGTTATCATCAATGAAAAGTCGATTATAGGTCAATTTTAACCATAATACTGCAAAGTATATCGAATAAACACTAAATTCAGTTTCAAAATATCGAATAAAACTAAGCCCGAGTTCAGCTCTGAACAGACATTTTCCCCGTGCTGGACGAAACATGCATCTGGCTCTAATTTGTGTTACTAAGGACGACTGGTCTCTGTGCGGGAGTAAATAGAATCAAGTAACTGGAGTGGAAGCAGTGGACGGAGATCATGGCCAGCTAGAGAAAAAAAAACACAAGTCAGATTCCCACTAAAATTTACAAAAATGTCACGGTATGAATGTCCTCCCATAAAATTTCCACGCGAGGTTGTTTCTCCCACAGATATGAGGGAAATTCCCACAAAATAGCAACACTGCACCCTAGCCTCTCTCTTTACCTTGCACACCAATCAGGCTACACCCTAGCCTATCTCTACCTTGCACACCACTCAGGCTACACCCTAGCCTCTCTCTCTACCTTGCACACCACTCAGGCTACGCCCTAGCCTCTCACTCTACCTTTCACACCACGCAGGCTACACCCTAGCCTCTCTCTACCTTGCACACCACTCAGGCTACACCCTAGCCTCTCTCTCTACCTTGCACACCACTCAGGCTACACCCTAGCCTCTCTCTCTACCTTGCACACCACTCAGGCTACACCCTAGCCTCTCACTCTACCTTGCACACCACTCAGGCTACACCCTAGCCTCTCTCTACCTTGCACACCACTCAGGCTACACCCTAGCCTCTCTCTACCTTGCACACCACTCAGGCTACACCCTAGCCTCTCTCTCTACCTTGCACACCACTCAGGCTACACCCTAGCCTCTCTCTCTACCTTGCACACCACCCAATGGATGAGACGTATTATTAAAAGGTTTCTTTACTAAAAGCGTTTTGTTTTCCTACGAAATAATTACTGAGGACCGAAATATTATTCTCTCAAATATTGGTTCAACCCATTCACAAAGCTATCAAAGGCTTAAGCTACAAGAACTCTACTAACCCAGGTTCTGCAGGTTCCTCTCAGATTCAACCCATCTTGCTAGAAAATATGTGCGGGTTGTGTATGTTTTGTACCAGTCAGGGTATTGTGCCTTTTTGTTCTTTATACTCTAAAAAAAAAAAAATCTGCTGTCAGTGTCAAATCAATTAGCGACTACAAGTACTTGGCCGAGGATATGAGAGCCCGTAAGAAGGGACTATTTGCATCAGTAATCTCTAGACCCGTGAGGGTTTAACAGCACTGGGGGAAGAGGAGGGGTAGTTCTTATTAAATGGGTCAGAGCACTTTAGCAGCAACAAGGCACTATAACCCCCCCTTTCCCTTTACCCTGGTATGGCAGCAAGGAGAATAATTAATTAGAAACATCCATCTTGGAACACTCCTGCTGGCTCAACCTCCGCCTCGGAAATCATAGCGGAAAGAGAATTTTCAACACCGACCTTCAATTCCTGGTCCGTATTCCATCCTCATCAATCACTCTGTCGTTCCATTTCTGTAAAAAAAAATAAAGCGGGTAACTCAGTCCCTCTCCCATTCATTTTTTATCCGATATTTCCTTTCCCCAGCCTCTTTCTATTCACATATTCGCCTATCGTTTCCTTCAGTTTCCCATTTATCAAGAAGCCGCACTTTACCAGAGCTCTCCGATCACCTGCCCAGATTTCCACTTAAAAGCGAAGGTTGGTTTTTACTGCCTTTCCAATATTTATTCAATATTCTTTTGCCTCTTTCACGTTCGTAACCATTTCTTGCCAGCTCCTTCCATTCCTTGCCAGCTCCTTCCATTCCTTGCCAGTTCCTTCCATTCCTTGTTACCTCTTTTCATTTCTTGTCAGTTCCTATCTCTTATTTATCAGTTTTTCGACTGGGCAAAACATCTCAACTCGATCATCTTTTCTGTTACGGAATTTGCGTATTTCTTTTTAAATTAAATTATTCTGTTTTATTATTTTTTTTTACAAATCTTTCCCTTTCCTTGAAGTCAAATATTTTTCACACCAGACTTCATAAATATTTTACTTTATGAAAAGGTCGGACCTCATTTATTTTTCATGTTGTTATCGAATATTCTTTCAATCTTCTGCCAAAGGTCAGACCTTATGAATTTCTTATATTTTTATTGAATATTCTTTCATTCTGTTCTTCCAATCCTCTCACATCTGCCATTTATCATGTTCTTTTTTTTTTTGTCCCCCAGTGTCAAAACCTTCCCTGTAAAAGGCCATTCCAATTCGTGTTATATTTTGGCCAATTTTTTAGTCATCTTTTTTTTCTTTAATTCAACATTTTTTCTAGATATTTATTTTTTAGTGCTGTTCTCTTTCCTTCCTCCTACCATTTATCAAGTTTTCTGCCATGGGTGGAAACTTTTTCACCCATCAGCGGGTGTTGCATTTCCTTGTGTAGAGACCATCAATCGTGCTCTGACCTGCCCGCCTCCATAACCCCGCCACCACCACCACCACCACCACCACCACTCTGACCTGCCCGCCTCCATAACCCCGCCACCACCACTACCACCACTCTGACCTGCCCGCCTCCATCACCCCGCCACCACCACCACCACTCTGACCTGCCCACCTCCATAACCCCACCACCACCACCACTCTGACCTGCCCGCCTCCATAACCCCGCCACCACCACCACTCTGACCTGCCCGCCTCCATAACCCCGCCACCACCACCACCACTCTGACCTGCCCGCCTCCATAACCCCGCCACCACCACCACCACCACTCTGACCTGCCCGCCTCCATAACCCCGCCACCACCACAACCACTCTGACCTGCCCGCCTCCGTAACCCCGCCACCACCACCACTCTGACCTGCCCGCCTCCATAACCACCACCACCACTCTGACCTGCCCGCCTCCATAACCCTGCCACCACCACCACCACTCTGACCTGCCCGCCTCCATAACCCCGCCACCACCACCACCACTCTGACCTGCCCACCTCCATAACCCCGCCACCACCACCACCACTCTGACCTGCCCGCCTCCATAACCCCGCCACCGCCACCACCACCACCACTCTGACCTGCCCGCCTCCATAACCCCGCCACCACCACCACCACCACCACCACCACTCTGACCTGCCCGCCTCCATAACCCCGCCGCCACCACCACCACCACCACCACTCTGACCTGCCCGCCTCCATAACCCCGCCACCACCACCACTCTGACCTGCCCGCCTCCGTAACCCCGCCACCACCACCACCGCCACCACCACCACCACTCTGACCTGCCCGCCTCCATAACCCCGCCACCACCACCACCACTCTGACCTGCCCGCCTCCATAACCCCGCCACCACCACCACCACTCTGAACTGCCCGCCTCCATAAACCCGACACCACCACTCTGACCTGCCCGCCTCCATAACCCCGCCACCACCACCACCACCACTCTGACCTGCCCGCCTCCGTAACCCCGCCACCCCCACCACCACCACCACCACTCTGACCTGCCCGCCTCCATAACCCCGTCACCACCACCACCACCACCACTCTGACCAGCCCGCCTCCATAACCCCGCCGCCACCACCACCACCACCACCACTCTGACCTGCCCGCCTCCATAACCCCGCCACCACCACCACTCTGACCTGCCCGCCTCCATAACCCCGCCCCCACCACCACCACGCTGACCTGCCCACCTCCAAAACCCCGCCACCACCACCACCACCACACTCACCTCCCCGCCACCAAAACCACCCCCCCACCACCACCACTCTGACCTGCCCGCCTCCATAACCCCCCCACCACCACCACCACTCTGACCCGCCCGCCTCCATAACCTCACCACCACCACTTTGATCTGCCAGCCTCCATAACCCCGCCACCACCACCACCACCACTCTGACCTGCCCGCCTCCATAACTCTGCCACCACCAACACCACCACTCTGACCTGCCCGCCTCCATAACCCCGCCACCACCACCACCACCACTCTGACCTGCCCGCCTCCATAACCCCGCCACCACCACTCTGACCTGCCCGCCTCCATAACCCCGCCACCACCACCACCACTCTGACCTGCCCGCCTCCATAACCCCGCCACCACCACCACCACCACCACTCTGACCTGCCCACCTCCATAACCCCGCCACCGCCACCACTGACCTGCCCGCCTCCATAACCCCGCCACCACCACCACCACTCTGACCTGCCCGCCTCCATAACCCCGCCACCACCACCACCACTCTGACCTGCCCGCCTCCATAACCCCGCCACCACCACCACCATCACCACCACTCTGACCTGCCCGCCTCCATAACCCCGCCACCACCACCACCTGTGGGGAGAAATTTTCTCCAGGAGGGAGGTATCAGCCCCTTTCAGCCCTGAGGGGCCCCAGCCCTCTCAGAAGGGACAAAATCTTGTTTACTGCTACAGAAAGTAATTGATCCCAGATGCAGTACAAGTATGTGACGTGGTCAAGCGACCGCCGCTCCTTGCACGAGTCCAGTGTTGCAAAGTGTAGTTTAATAAGAGACAGTCCATCTCACACCTTAGCAGGACAATTAAGGAAAATCCTGCTCCCACTTTATTACCATGGTAAAGATAGTGTACATTGTTGTCTATGCTTAAGACAGCAAGAATCAAGCATTCTGCTTTGCTTCATGGAGGAAGTTTGGCAAGGAAGCAAAAAGTACTAGGTCAGCTTTTCCTTTATGTTCTAGGGGCATTGCAGCAGCGTAGGAGGCTGTGAGGTCAGATTACTTTTGACTCTACTGAGAGAGACATTGATGTGCTGGGATAACCAACAAAACACTGTTCCGCACGTTTTGCACAAAAGAATCTCAATAAACACTTACAGGGAAGTGTGATCAGCTTCTTTAGTGACATTATGGTGTGAACAATTATTGATGAACAGTGTAACAACGAGTGTTGCGATCCAACAGAGTGTAGTGCGACATTCTTCAAAGAACACTATTCTTCAATCAAGACAGTGGATATCCGGGTGTAACTACGGGTCAGATACATATACCCAGGTAAGTGTACTAACTCGTGATGTACTACTATTGACTGCGCAGTTGAGTATAAGTTGCAAGTTAGACACTTATCATAAACCCCGGTGTTAAGTGGACCTTTGAGTCCACACAAGTAAGTGTCGTCAGCAATCAGTGTCTGATATATGGTGACATAACACCCCCTATGGGTAATTTATAATCATATCTAATATACTCACTCACAGCCCGTTGCGAAGTGGATGTGACAGCTTCTCAAGACCTCGCCTGCAGGGACGGCTGTGTAGGCGATGAGCTGTCTTTCCAAGCTGAGTACCCCCTATATTTAATCTTTAACCTTAGCTGGTAAACCATTTCTCAACACCACCACCACTCTGACCTGCCCGCCTCCATAACCCAACCACCACCACCACTCTGACCTGCCCACCTCCATAACCCCACCACCACCACTCTGACCTGCCCACCTCCATAACCCTGCCACCACCAACACCACTCTGACCTGCCCACCTCCATAACCCCACCACCACCACTCTGACCTACCTGCCTGCCTCCATAACCCTGCCCCCACCAACACCACTCTGACCCGCCTGCCTCCATAACCCCACCACCACCACTCTGACCTGCCCACCTCCATAACCCTGCCCCCACCAACACCACTCTGACCTGCCCGCCTCCATAACCCTGCCACCACCGCCACCACCACTCTGACCTGCCTGCCTCCATACCACCGCCACCACCAACACCACTCTGACCTGCCTGCCTCCATACCACCGCCACCACCACCACTCTGACCTGCCCACCTCCATAACCCTGCCGCCACCACCACCACCACTCTCACCTGCCCACCTCCATAACCCTGCCACCACCACCACTCTGACCTGCCCACCTCCATAACCCCACCACCACCGCCACCACCACCACCCTGACCTGCCCACCTCCATAACCCTGCCACCACCACCACTCTGACCTGCCCACCTCCATAACCTCACCACCACCACTTTGATCTGCCAGCCTCCATAACCCCGCCACCACCACCACCACCACTCTGACCTGCCTGCCTCCATAACTCCGCCACCACCAACACTCTGACCTGCCCGCCTCCATAACCCCGCCACCACCACCACCACTCTGACCTGCCCGCCTCCAGAACCCCGCCGCCACCACCACCACTCTGACCTGCCCGCCTCCATAACCCTGCCGCCACCACCACCACCACTCTGACCTGCCCACCTCCATAACCCCGCCACCACCGCCACCAACACCACTCTGACCTGCCCACCTCCATAACCTCACCACCACCACTCTGACCTGCCAGCCTCCATAACCACGCCACCACCACCACTCTGACCTGCCCGCCTCCATATCCCCGCCACCACCACCACTCTGCTTGAATCAATAACTCCACAAGTTCACTTACTCCCTTTCATCCTATCTGCCCATCTACACAAACTCTCCATATTTCTCTCCCTTTCCCTCCCTCCCCCCTTCTCTCTCTCTCTCTGACTGACGTGATGTAGCCAGGCCTCAAAAGTTACATATACAATTGGAGTTAAAGACGGTCACCTTTTTTTTTCTAGTGATGAGAGAGGGGGGGGGGAAGAGGATGACTCCAGTCTGGAACACATCTGTCAGTTGATCAAATGAAAATGCTGGCCAACATATGGCTCCAGCTTCACCCTGTTCCCTACTTGTATGTTTCATAACAATAAAAATACTTGTATGTTTCATAATAATAAAATGCTTTCAAATGAGCTGATGTAGGTAACAGCTCCTAGCTTGTCAATAAAGTTAGGAATCCTTAACCTGTAAATAGCTTGTCAATAAAGCTAGGGATCCTTAACGTAACCTTGACAAACCCTAGGTAAAGAGAGAGAGAGAGAGAGAGAGACTGTCTAGTGACGAGGGAGCAACTTAAGAGGGAACTTGTGTTTGCTCAGCGCTAACACTAGTAATTTTTCGATGTGGCAACATCCTTCTTAGTTTGTCACTAGATGTCAGCGCCACTGGGTGCCAGCACTACTGGATGTCAGCACTACTGGATGTCAGCATTACTGGATGTCAGCACTACTGGATGTCAGCGCCACTGGGTGTCAGCACTACTGGATGTCAGCACTACTGGATGTCAGCACTACTGGATGTCAGCACTACTGGATGTCAGCACTAATGGATGTCAGCGCACTAGCGCCTGGGAAAATGAGAGGAACTTGGGTTTGCTTCATGGAAGAGGAAGGTAGATATAATTCTTTAGATCATGCTCCTGAGACACCGTGAAAGAGAACACACACACACATCCTGAAGATTAATGACCCACGAGCTCTGTGGCTGTGATAAGAAAGATCAGTAACTCTTAGTTACATTATCATCCACTATATAAGACATGGGCCAGAAGGTCCACTGCTTCTCTGTATTGAGCTTAATTCAAGCATGGACGCAAGGGATTAAGGAGGAGCAACAGCAGCAGCAGCAGCAGCAGCAGCAGCAGCAGCAGCAGCAGCAGCAGCAGCAGCAGCAGCAGCAGCAGCAGCAACAGCAGCCTGGTTCGAATTATACCAATCAGATCCTGCCAGCCTGACTGAAGGCAGGGGGAGGGTCAGCTGACTTGAGATTTAGCAACCCTTAGGATTAATCAACAAAATTTGGGTGAGAGACTGTAATAGGTTGGGAGCTAATGACAAAGAGAGGGACCCCAATATATAATGACAGAGAGGGATCCCCATACATAATGACAGAGAGGGGGGACCTCCATATATGACAGAGAGAGGGACCTCCATATATAATGACAAAGAGAGGGGACCTCCATACATGACTGAGAGGGACCTCCATATATAATGACAAAGAGAGGGGGACCTCCATATATGACAGAGGGAGACCTCCATATATAATGACAAAGAAAGGGACCTCCATATATAATGGCAAAGAGAGGGACCTCCATATATAATGGCAAAGAGAGGGACCTCCATATATAATGACAAAGAGAGGGACCTCCATATATAATGACAAAGAAAGGGACCTCCATATATAATGGCAAAGAAAGGGACCTCCATATATAATAACAGAGAGAGAGACCTCCATATATAATAACAAAGAGAGGGACCTCCATATATAATGACAAAGGAACCTCCATATATAATAACAAGCTCTCTGTTACCTCTCGGTCAAGCAGCCTTGACCCAGATCATTTTCTTCCTCTTTGATATTCAGTTCTCTTAGTCTCGTATGAGTTAATGAATTCCATATTCACAATATACACAATATCGTATTTATCTTAGTCTCCCGCTTCGAATGCCTTAGTGACAAAGGTCAGCATATTCGTTACGCAAGAGCGCCCCTTTGTTAAACCGTGCAGAGAAGCACTGATCAAATTATATTTCTCAAGGAGGCTTTGATTAACGTCAGTAATTACCGAGTCCCTTAACGTTCCCACAACTGAGATAAGACTGTCTGGACCACAATTTGAAGTTATGGGCCAATCTCCTGCTTTGTAAATGGGTATCGCATTTACTATTTTCCACTTACCAGGTACAATGCCCACTTGCAGTAATCTGTTGAAAAGACTAACTAATGGTTTGCTAAGTTCCTCCTTACATTCCTTTAGAACCTTGAAAACGGCTCATCGGGTGACTTGTTTAGCTTCAGTCTACTTAGTTGTCTGAGGACCATGTCACTAGTGACTTACACATTGCGATTTCAGGGATTTCGTTTATATCTACTTGTGTAAAAGCAGACAGGAAATACATGATGAAAACAGTGAACATTTAATTATCACTTACTGTAACCTGATCTGGGTTACATTTAACCGAATCCTTCTTTTCCTTAATTTTATTCATATATACCTGAAAGAAGTCCTTTACAATCGTTTTTGATTCCTTCCCATCATTAATTCCTATTCTCTTTTGGCTTTCTGTATTCCTGTTTTGACCTCTCTCTCAAACTGAGTAACTATATAGTTCTCTAAGGTGACTCATCAGTCTTGACTCGCCTGTAAATGTCGCCCAAAAGATGTTTTGGTCAACTGTTTATTCACATTTGATCCAAATTTTCTATAAAGAACATATGCAGCTTGGCAAGCTTGTACAATGTTTCTGAAAATACATGTTTCATCACCGTTCATCAAGCTTCCCTCACTATAATCTCTAGTCAGGTCACCACAGATGTTCTATAATCAGCAGTCGGAAAACTGGGAACCTTTATTACCGTTTTTAAGGTAATTCACTATGCTTGTTCTTTCGAATAAGGAATGCGACTTTTTTTTTTTTGGCCATTAATCTACTAAAATCAATTTGAATATAAAGGAAAAAATATATTTCATTGATTTTTAGCAATATTAAATAAACTTTAACTGACTAATGATATAGCAGAATTTAGCTTAAAAAAATATCTTAGAAACCTTACATAACCTAAGTTAGGTTTGGGCCAAAAATATTTTTTATATCTTTGTCAGAAAAACTAATTATCCGTTAATCCTCAATTTTCTTTTTTTTTTAGTCCAATTTTTAAGGGAGTATATAGCCTGTTCGGCAAGTATGACTTATTAGTCACCGCGGGGGCATTGACCCCCGAAACTCTCTCCAGGTAAACTCCAGGTAAACACAAAGCTCTCCAATGCCTCAGGAAAGGACAAAGCTCGTCTCCTGGCAGTGAAGGCACCACACTCAGGAGATTTCCTGTTAGCTGTTCCCAATTCCTCCTTGGGCACTCGACTAGACCCACAGGCCATTCGGATTGGTGTTGCTCTTCGCCTAGCCGCCCCCATCCTCACCGAACATAGGTGTATTTGCGGCAGGGCGACAGCTGATCAGTTCGGACTTCGTGGTCTCGTGTGTCACACAGCAGAAGGGAAGTATGCCAGGCATGAGGAGGTCAATGACATCATAAAGAGAAGCCTCGCCACAGCCCGTTGCCCAGTTCAACGGGAACCCCAAGTGCAGAGGTCTGACGGAAGTGAAAAGCGTCCTGATGGAGTCACTATGCTACCTTGGAAGGATGGAAAGCAGATTGCCTGGGACTACACATGTGCCGCCACATTGGCAGACACCTACTTGCCATACTCTGTAGTGGAAGGGGGTGGAGCTGCCAACCACAGGAAGACCCAGAAGATCTGCAAATATGAAGACCTTCCCCTTGCTATAACTTCATCCCAATAGGGTCGGAGACCCTTGGAGCATGGGGCAAGTGTGCTCTAAAGTTCCTAATAGAGCTGGGTGAAAAGCTCATCATAGAAACCAAGGACCACAGTGCGACCAGCTTCCTCTTTCAGAGACTCAGTGTTGCAATCAAGAGAGGAAATGCGTGCAGCATTCTGGGCACGCCGCGCACCGCCAGGGAGCTGGACGAAGTATTCAAGATGTAGCTCTGAGTTACCTATGTTGTTTTACTTTCTATCGTATTTTTGTGAATGTTTTGTCAATGTATTTTGTCTTTAAATAAAATATACATAAAATATAGGGGGTGATAGGAGAAAATTCTCAAACAGCTTCAGGGAGAACCTTGAGTATTCCCTGAAGCAAGTTTATTCTTTTCTCTGAGGATGAGGGTCCCTATAACAGTTATATACATAATATATATATATATATATATATATATATATATATATATATATATATATATATATATATATATATATATATATTATATATATATATATATATATATATATATATATATATATATATATATATATATATATATATATATATATATGTCGTGCCGAATAGGAAGAACTTGCGATCTTGGCTTAAATACCAACGCTCATCTTGCCATATAGGAAAAGCGAAAATTTGTGTATGCAGTAATTTCGCCAAAATCATTCTGAATCTAACGAAAAAAATATATTTCGCTGTGTTTGTTTAGTATTAAACTATTGTAAACAAATCTAAAATATATTTTGTTAGGTTAGGCTAAAATAAATTGCTCTTGTTATAATAAGGTTAGGTAAGTTTTCTAAGATTCTTTTGGTGCAATATTAAAAATTGTCACATTAGCATTAATGAAAAAAATATATCTCTAAACGTATAAGAAAATTTTTTAAAAAGGACTTAATTTTAAATGAGTTTTTACCAATTGACCAGTTTTACACATTCGGCACGACATTGTGTATATATATATAAATATATATATATATATATATATATATATATATATATATATATATATATATATATATATATATATATATATATATATATATATATATATATATATACATGTATATGTGCAATAAGATCACAGTAAACAGGTGATTTCAGAATATGCAAAACAACCACTGCGAAAGAATAGTGAAATTCCAAGCGCTTTCGTGACTTCTCACATTATCCAGAAACTATAATAATAATAATAATAATAATAATAATAATAATAATAATAATAATAATAATAATAATAATAATAATAATAATAATATATTTATTTACTACAAGTACATGTACAAGGTATACAGACCTAGCTGATATCAATGACATACTACTATATAGAAAGTCCCTTGTTATGCTCCACATGTCGGGCAAATTAGGCCAGTGTCCCAGGATGCGACCCACACCAGTCGACTAACACCCAGGTACCCATTTTACTGATGGGGAACATAGACAACAGGTGGAAAAAAACACGGCCACTGTTTCTACTCTGACTGGGAGTCGAACCCAGACCCTCGCTGTGTGAAGCGAGAGCGTTAGCCACCAGGCCACCCAGAGGAAGGCATATAAAGGGTCTAGACCAGACCTATCACATTCCACAACAAAGCAACACCTAACGCGTGACGACACCCGACCCATAAGAAAGGAGGAACACTGCAGCAGGCCCGCTAGCCCAACTAGACAGGTCCTTCACGACATCCTACTAGCAAGATATTCTACCCAAGAATTAAGATTTATTAGTCCAATGTATTATCAAATTCTTCCCAAATCTTATTAATTGTAAATGGATCTAATTTATATAAACCAAAGTAAATATATATATATATATATATATATATATATATGTCGTGCCGAATATGTAAAACTGGTCAATTAGCAAAAACTCATTTAAAATTAAGTCCTTTCTAAAATTTTCTCTTATACGTTTAAAGATATATTTTTTTCATTAATGTTGATGTAAAAATTTATAATTTTGCACCAAAAAGAACTTAGAAAACTTACCTAACCTTATTATAACAAGAACAATTTATTTTAACCTAACCCAACTAAATATATTTTAGATTTGTTTACAATAATTTAATACTAAACAAACACAGTGAAATATACTTTTTTCGCTAGGTTCAGAATGATTTTGGCGAAATTATTGCATACACAAATTTTCACTTGTCCTATATGGCAAGATGAGAGTTGCTATTTAAGCCAAGATGGCAAGTTCTGCCTATTCGGCACGACATATATATATATATGATTTAACGGGATCAAATGAAATTATTCGAAACTTAGTGTAATCTGATAATTTACCCATATTTTTCAAAGATAACTTCTACATACCTTTGTCTGGAAATGTTATAACAATAATATAACCAGAATTCTGATCATTAATTACTTCAAATTTATTAGAGGCAAAAAAATTACAAAGATTAATGATTTTTAAATTCCTTTTATATTCTGTTGCCGAGTGAAGTAACATTCTCACAAAAGAAATCCTCCCCTAATTTATTTTATTATTAATGCAGAAGACTCACAAACTAAGGAAAAATTTTCTCTTTTCAACAACCACCAGCAACCATGAAAGGGTTCACATTATATATTTGACAAATTAATCAAGATCCTTCACGCTAGAAAGAAACCGTCTTCTAATTTATTTTGGTATTATTGCAGAAATTCTTTAATGAACTAGACAGGCGCTCAAATGAAGCACAATTTTTCACTTTTCAACAACCACTAGCAACCATGAAAGGGTACATAATATATATCTGACAACTAAATCAAGACCCTTCACGCTAAAATAATCACAACGTGCTACTTTAAAGCCATCCCAGCGTCGACAAAAGGCCCCATGATCCCTCCATGTAATCAGTGAAGGAAATAACACAAGCACAACACTAAACATCGCGCACGGCTCGACGCTCCCACAATCTCTCGCCGGATATATATGCCACTTCTAAACAGTTAAGGTCAGAGAGCAGAGAGTAAAAAACGCGAGTTCCTGACATGGTTCTGTTGGGGCCGGTGAGGATTTAAGAGCTGTAAATGGAAGGAAACTGCAAGTGAGGCTTTTATACTCTCTGCTCCTGTGCTGAGGGAAGGAGCACGCGTGTAATGGTCTAAAGGGCAAGAAAGCAACCAGGAAAGTAGGCAGGCAAACAGGAAGGGGGCCAGGACTGCACGTAAAAATGGCTGGGAAATAGGTAGGCAGCTAAGCAGGCAGGCAGACACAGGCGCCCAGGCAGGTAGCAGTTAGGTAGGCTGGCAGGGAGGTAAGGCAGACAGGATAGCTGGCTGACAGACTTCTGGATCCTGTCACATAAACTATCAACTGAATGGTATTATTTTTACTTCTTTTTTTCTTCTTCTACTATACCTTCATGTGAAACCATGTGTGGATTCTGCCTCCAATGCTTGACTTCCTGGTTCTTCCCGTTTCTTCACCTTAGCACTGACAAAGAAAATGCTCTAAAATGTTCCAGCCTTCTGAGTCGACCTCATCACCGGACGTCTCAAAATACTATCAAGGAGCCTAAGGAAAGTGGTCAATTAAGAATTTCTTAAGGAATAAATATTACCAAACTCTCGACCGGTAGAAACAATGCCGCTAATAAATAATATCCCGGACCACAAGTATTATATACCTCCGCCTACAAATCGCCCTCATTGTCTATTACAAATTGCTAAGTCATAAAAGCACTGGCATCATGCTTGTCAACACAGTCAAGTAGATCATACCTGGGGATAAACATGCAGTGTTCTTGATGGCTTGGCTCCTCATAATTGTCATTAATGTCAGACGAGACAAAGGCAGCATCCAACGAGATGTTTATAGTTCATCTCCATCGTGCTGGGAGCTGCTGGGGACGGCAGGAGGAGGCTGGGTGCTCAGACAATCAGAAACCTTAACATAAATGCGCGTTGTGAAAGGTTCATGATCAACGCCCAACGCTAATTGGCAGCTGATGTGCCAGAGAAGGTTAATTCATCGCAAAAGTTTGGGTTTTCATTAAACATAATCGGGTACATCATCAGTGTACTGCTACCCTACTATACCTACTGTAGTGTACCGTCAATGCATTGCAATAGTTAATCACGAAGTTTAAGTTTTGAACAACAGGCAATGAAATCTGTCGGAGTGAGCTGCCAGTCTTCACTATGGATTCAGCAACTGTGGCAGCTTCAAAAGTTTCACTCCAACAGAGATGGAGTTACTATGGCCGAAGATCACTACTAGCTGATGTGGGAGATGGGGATGTAAAACTACAGTAGTCACCGATGAATGTAAGATTCACATCTGGTCTAACAGAATATTGGTTGTCAAAGTACATAGTTTGTGGGAACTACAGAGACCGGCAGTAAAGCTTGTCTTTATCAAGGAATAAACCATGTGAAATAACTTGAAACACTTAATCTGTATTTCCTTATTCAAACATTAAGATATCAAACAAATTTGATAATCAAACACGAAGAGCTATATGAAATGCAGTGAAAATGAAAAAAAATGGTACGTCGAGGTAAGTAGGGAAACTCAATTATGGGTAAAGGATTTTTTTGCCGAGTTATGGATCACTGAAAAATTTACTCTCCAACGTAGTAAGAGCAAAAAAAATAGTCATTTATAAAAACAATTGTACAAACACTATAAATATTGGATTCAACTGAATACTTAGCTAAGGCTAGCTGTGAACAACGGAATCCTGACCTTAGCTCAGTTCAAAGGTCACCCAGTGCACACCACTAGTGGAAGCATAAGTATTATTAATAGTGGCACTATCATGTATGTCATGAAAACTCTTTACCTAATTTTTTTTCAACGGCAAACTGGAAAAATTGGAAGACAGTGAGAGATCCTCTGTCTTAATCTCAAGTCTTGATCTGGACTATGGGGTCTCCTGTTGTTTACCTTCCGCATGTGCTCCCATACACTCTGAGACACACACTTCCACAAAATGCATTCATAGGAGAAAAATTGTGGAACTAAACTAAACTTATCCATTTTCGTACAAGATACTAAATAATAACACGTGAACTATCACACATACCTGCGAATGATTTAGTGGCATTTTTTTCCCTCCCCTTAAAGCCCGGCAAAACTTTTTTCCATATTGGCAGATCAACCAAGTGTTGCCACTTACACCCAACACTCCAGCCTACAAAATGACATATAAATAGAGAGTTAACATCAACAATAAATGTGCCAAACCCACCGCTGAGTCACATGAATAACAAATGAAACACCTCATAGATGAACCAATTCCGTCCCACCATTACGACCAAAAACCCCACCATACCGTAACAATTCCTTTCCCCAGCAGATCCCTTCCATTACAGCACCCAACACCCCTACAATACCCTGATAGTCCCTATAACTCCAAACTAGATCCCTGCCACCATAACGACCACTCACCACCCGCCAAACCAGGCTTCATCCTGGTGTTTAGAATGCAGTAACTTGTGGCTACGCTGGATTCGTCACGCTGCAGAAACAATAACAAAGCAGCTGGGGTACATTATAGTCACCAGTGTAACCAGACAATGAACTCATCAACGTCACCACCACGTGAACAACACTGCAATATACGACGCTCTCCACATAACCCCCACCACTATCATTGAGTCCATGGGCTAAAGCAGATGTTTCTTCCACTTGAGTTGACAAAACCTTTCATTTACCGATTTGTTTATATAATCTATGCATGTTATATTCATTAAACTTACGTGTTATGTCACATTTTGGATCTGGTGATTCAGTCTGTTGTTATGGTGATCTGAATGTTTGTATAGATAATGATATTCTTTCATAGGTCGTTTTACTTTCCGATTTTTAAATGAAGATCTTATCGATGATTTACAGATTTACAGATAAAGTTATTCACATTCTATAGCCTATTAAGGATCTATTGGGTTCATTTAGGAAAGACATTTTTAATTGAGGTTAGTTCTTAGTAAAATCAACTCAAAGTTCCTGAGATATGATAATTTTCCTTTTTTTTCTGAAGCAGAGAAACATATAAGCACACCGGACACATGGCGTCAGTATAGCTGGAATGAGGACAACAGAAAAGCCTGCACTGCATTTTGTAAATGGATTTTAGTAACGATTCATTAATCATATGATTCTAAACCTATTCATCACACAACCAGACGCTTTTATCAAGCCTTTAAATATGGCACTAAGCTGAGGATGATGCCCATGGAATGTCTGATTGTTCAATTTACCATTAAAACTCAAACCTAGTATCACAAAAAACACAGACTCCTGGATAACCTTCTTGAGTGCTGCTGAAGTAAGATGCTATGCTGCAATCACAGAGGCAGAAAAATATTTGCCTGATGGGGAGATACTACAGATGACCTATCACAGAGATGTTTAAAAGTACCACTACCATGATATAGACTTTGTTAATGATATACAAAACTGACTAGTAAGAGAATAAGATACATATGCAACACTTAGGTATCTTTATTGTGGAGACGTTTCGTAAACCAGTGGCTTTATCAAACGAATACAGAGAACAAACTGGAAAAGAGGTGAAGAGGTAATTTGAGATGAGCAGTCTCTCAGCCCTGACAAAGTTTTCAGTCCCTCAGCCTTGATCAATCTCAAGCAGATGCAGGAAGATGAAGACTTAAATACTGGAGACAGGTAAAGTAAAGCATAGAAGGTGCTACAGGTAGGAGCAGCCCACTTCTGTCAGTCAGTAGGCAGAAGCTGCTCGACATTATTGCCGAGGAAGAGCTCACAAAGTGCAGGAACAGAATTTTCAAGAGAGTTAGGCAAGATCCCCCCATCAATCCATATTTTATGAGGCAAAGCATATCTGTGAATAAATATACAAGAGTTTGATAGGCCACAATGCCAGAGAGACTCTTACACAACACACCGAGCTAAAAGGAGGTGAGAAAATCAAGAAAATTGCAATCTGGAAAATGGAAAAGAGAATACTTGCCTCTTTCAGCCAGGTACTTGTAGGGTAAAGATTTTTATTTGTACGTTTCACGTAATATTACGATTTTTCCAGTACACAGAGCACATGTGCACACATTTTCAAGCTCCGATATTTACCTCAGCCATTTAAGATAGGAGAAATGTCTCTCAGCTTTCTGGATGCCATGTATGGAGAAGACTAAACAGTTATTCGACTTGTCTTCTTGGATCGTGATCATACCAAACATAACCAGTGATCTTCTCAAAGACGAACATATAAGAACTTCAAGAAAAAATGTTTGGAGAAAGAGCTACCTACAGTAAAATTCCATGACAAAATGAACACACAAAACTTCAAAGCATTCTCCTAAATCAAGAACAAGCATGCAGGAGGCAACACACATGAATAACAGGTGATTCTGAAGGCAGACAGAAACCTATTTGGGCAAATGATCCTTGTTACCAAGATCACACATCCAGTGCAATATACAGGGTGGGTGGATATCTAACTCACATATACACACTGATAACCTGATCACTGTGTTATTAAATTAAATCTATTTTACGATTTTTTTATATTTATTTGTGCTGTGTGCGCATATCCATTTCTTGCAACTATGAGCTGTGTTGACACATTTATTACCTCACAGCTATGACAAAGTTGCCGCTCTCAATGGGATATCATACGAAAATATCTATAGATAAGGGCCTTGTCAAAACACTTAGCTAGAATGCGTTAATGTTGGCGCATTGACTAATCGTTTCTCTTCAGCTGCGAGGAGACGCATTAGTATTATTATTGTTTTTATTTCTGTAAACACATATTGTAGAGCCCTTTTTATCAGACGAAATTTCGCCCCAAACATATCTATTCACTTGAATAAACAATATTTAGTGTCAAAAGTCTTCAAATGAAAGTGATTCTGTAAGTGTGGCGGCGCACTTTTCTACTCTCCATTATCTTCCAGTAAGTTCGTGTCAGTGGAGAGGGAGCAGCAGTGGAGAGGGAGCAGCAGTGGAGAGGGAGCAGCAGTGGAGAGGGAGCAGCAGTGGAAAGGGAGCAGCAGTGGAGAGGGAGCAGCAGTGGAGAGGGAGCAGCAGTGGAGAGGGAGCAGCAGTGGAGAGGGAGCAGCAGCAGTGGAGAGGGAGCAGCAGTGGAGAGGGAGCAGCAGTGGAGAGGGAGCAGCAGTGGAGAGGGAGCAGCAGTGGAGAGGGAGCAGCAGTGGAGAGGGAGCAGCAGTGGAGAGGGAGCAGCAGAGGGAGCAGCAGTGGAGAGGGAGCAGCAGTGGAGAGGGAGCAGCAGTGGAGAGGGAGCAGCAGTGGAGAGGGAGCAGCAGTGGAGAGGGAGCAGCAGTGGAGAGGGAGCAGCAGTGGAGAGGGAGCAGCAGTGGAGAGGGAGCAGCAGTGGAGAGGGGACATCAAGGCCTTTCCTCCCCCCAATCCCAATCATTTCTTTGATAATTCTGCTGATGGATTTAGAATGATTATAATTTGTGGGTCGATTAATTTGCATTTACAATTTAGATTGACTTTTATTTTGGGTATTACATCAATTGTTTCTGTAGTGTGACAACTATTTATTATGCACACCATAAATATATTTGTAAAAAATGTCTTTGCACCTGTTTTGACCACTTCCTAGACTGGTCAACACAAGTGAATTTTTTTTACACGTCAGTTCTACAGGCTAAGAGCTGTCATCCTACGCCAGTTCATTTGAAAGCCAAGCCTTATGTAAGGTATGCCATCCACACCAGTCGGTTAACACCCAGGTACCTACTTACTGCTAGGTGAAAAGGGACAGCAGGTGTAAGGAAACATGCCCAACGTTTCCACTTGTACAGGGGGATCGAACCCCGGACACTCAGTGTGTGAGCTGAGTGCGCTACCAACCGAGCCCCAACACACACTGCTTTGAAAGCAGAAACTGTTGGGGCTCAGTTGGTAGCGCGCTTTAACCTCATTTTGCGAATATATTAACTAAACACTTCAGTACTTCAAATATTATTGAAATTTCGTTAATAATTTAGCAAAATAGTGACACGATAATGGCCAAAGACGGACTGAACAGTATTATAAAATTTACTCTCGAAAATTTGGGTAATCTGTGAATTGTTCTAGCCACGGTGTTGTGATTTTTTATTCTTCTGTTACATTTTAATGGTTTCTCGGTTCAGCGACTCGCATCAGAAGGTATTTCTTTTTATATTACACAACTGTATATACGAGAATTGAGATGCTACATTACATTATATAATGCTCAATTACAACCCACAAGGAGACAAACACACAAGGTTGATTGATCGTATATCACGATCCTCTTCTGGGATCCTCTTCAGCAGGGTTAAGCACTGACAAGTGTTCATTATACTTCATTAATATAATATTTACACTAGAAGCAAACGCTAGCAGTGCCTGTCATTCTCTATCATACATGCTGAGTTTCGTGTGTTAATATTGGTAGAATTACTGACAATGTCACATTAGTTGCACTTGTGTCCTTTTACTTAACATGTTGTGTTCCATACATGAAGTAATGACATGTGTCAAGCTGGAGTCTGGGCTCAGTAGCTGGAGTTACCGTTACTTGGAAATTACCACTGGCTAACAGGAGCTTATTTTTAGTGCAAGGTGAGCATGAACAGCAGGGGGTTTTGTGTGTGTGGGTGAGGTGATGGGTGGGTGAGGTGATGGGTGGGTGGGGTGACGTGTCGAGTCGAGAGTGGGTGGTGCTGAAGGGGGTGAGTGGGGGTTATTCATCGGGGGTAAGTGAATGGGGAAAGGTTACGCTCTGGGGGTGGGTTGGGGAAGAGGGTTAAGATGTGGGGGGGGGATGGGGAGTGTTATTTTGTTGCTTTCTGTAGGTGGGGGTCAGGAGACACTGTTGGGTAGACCTGGATGGGGTTCCGGGGGTCGACGCCCCGGTGGCAGGTCCACGAACAGGTGAAAGATTGGAGAGTTACTCTGTGGGAGTATGGTGGGTATGTGGGTTACACAGTGTGCGTGGGTGGGTTACACCGAGTGTATGTGCGTGGGTTGGTTGAGTATACATTGGTGAAGGTATGAGTACACTCACCGATTTGTACCTGAGTGAGTCGAGACTCAGTTTCTGGATGGGTGGTGGGGGTGGATAACACTGAGGGGTGGATGGTTATGTAGGTGGGAAGGGTTACACTGGATGAATGGATGGTTGGGGAAAATATATTTCACAGTGGTCTAAGATAGCGAAGGTGAGCCAACTTATTGGAAGTGGGTGAAGAGGAAGGAGTGAGTGGAGAGGGAGAAGTGGGTGGAGAGGGAGAAGTGGGTGGAGAGGGAGAAGTGGGTGGAGAGGGAGAAGTGGGCGGAGAGGAAGAAGTGGGCGGAGAGGAAGAAGTGGGCGGAGAGGAAGAAGTGGGCGGAGAGGGAGAAGTGGGTGGAGAGGGAGAAGTGGGTGGAGAGGGAGAAGTGGGTGGAGAGGGAGAAGTGGGTGGAGAGCGAGAAGTGGGTGGAGAGCGAGAAGTGGGTGGAGAGCGAGAAGTGGGTGGAGAGGGAGAAGTGGGTGGAGAGGGAGAAGTGGGCGGAGAGGGAGAAGTGGGCGGAGAGGGAGAAGTGGGTGGTTTTGTGATTGTTCACCCTCGTTATTTATGAAATTATTAAATTAAACCATAATTTTTAATGGGTGGACCGGTAAGCCAGTGGAAGGCTTCAGACAAATGACCAAAAGCTCCAGCGGCGGGTCATCATCTGGCTAAGACCAGCTTCAGAAAACTCTTGAACTGTATCATGACAAATCTCACCTAACCTAAGTTCTCTAGTCAATTTTTTCTAGAATTGCCTAGAGAGAAGCACTACCTCTTTGTGTCTGTTGTATTTTGTGACTGGTTCGGAGTGGATGTGCTTCTGGCTGGCCGAGGCTCACGATCACTTCTAAGAGGTCTCGCATGATTTTGTATATTCTTACACATCTCTGGTTGTAAGAGAGAGTACTGCTGTTCTTGTGGAGTTTAATCTCGTAAGGATCTTACATAGGGTCCATCTGTCTTGTGGATGGTTGAAGGATATTACAATCATGATACCTTTCTGTCCAAAGCTAGGCTCTGTATACTTTTATGTTATTGTCTATCAGTGCACTGTAACAGTAGGGGCACATAGAATTATACATTGTGTCCTGACTGTTGCTGTTTCATGCTTGTTCTCGTTGGTCAAGGTATTGACAAGTGTTTCACAAAGTTGTATCTATCTTGGATAATCTATTTAGAGTGTCGTGGCTATTTTGGTCCTGTAAACTCATACATTTTATATATGCCTTACATGTTCCCCCCAGTGTACATTGCGTATAAAGTATTCATTCTATCGTTGTATCTTGTAAATACACAATATTGTTGAAGTATTTGAGAAGCAAGGGAGAACACTGGAATTTCAGTAATAAGCAATATTTAATTCATATTGTATGTATATACATATATCCCCCAGTTTAATATGCCATTTTTAAACAAAGTGTTTAATGTTTTTATCTTCCTGAGCATATTTTAAAGATTTATTTGATACTCAGGTTTACCTTTGATCACACATTAATTTTGTGGAAACACTTTTATTACCACCTACATGCAGGTCCGTCTTTATGATTTGGACTTTGGAATCCATTGCAATGGTACAAGTATAAATAATAACACTAAGGCTAAACGAGGCATCATCGTCAGATTTTTCCTAACAGCATACCGAATTTGCAGCCCCGATTCTCTTGGCGAGGAGTATGCAAACATACACCGAACCTCGACATGTCAAGGTAGTAGGCCGGTAGACAGTAACCATCCAGGGAAATATCCTATTGTGAGAGGAGAAACAGAAGCCGGCTGAATATTTTGCACTCTGACAGGCTTGCTAGTATTTACTGTTTCACGAACCTTCTTCAGACATAGTATTGTGAATAATGATTAATGCGTTATTTACGTTTGTTTATTTTACAGAATCTTCAACAGGTTGTTGAAGCGAGAAAACCGAGAACGAAGGAGACGGAGAAGTGAAGGGGACGGAGAAGTGAAGGGGACGGAGAAGTGAAGGGGACGGAGAAGTGAAGGGGACGGAGAAGTGAAGGGGACGGAGTGGGGAAGGTTGAAGGATGGGAGGGAGGATGGTAAGGAAGGGTGGATAGTAGGGAGACACGAGGCAAGTAATGAGGGTGGGAGAAGGAAAGTGGATGGAGACAGTGGGAGGGTGAAGAGGGAGGACGAAGAAAGGTTTCTTCCCCTCCAATAAAAAAAAGTCATAAAAAAACTAAATTTGTATAAATTTGCATCTTGATGACTACACAAATAACCCGCACATAGGAGAAAGAAACTTATGACAACGTTTCGGTCCGACTTGGACCGAAACGTCGTCATAAGTTTCTTACTCCTATGTGCGGGTTACCCGTGTATTGTTCCAGTCACAGTATTGTGCCTTTTTGTTCTTCTTAATGAAAACTGCTGGAAGATGCAGCCATTTGATATCCAGTAATGTACATGATGTGCCTGAGCTGGTTGTCAGGACCAAACTGGTCAGCTTTACGATTTAAAATTTATATTATCAGAACATGAAGCGCGAGGCTGGCAAAATCGAGAATAGGGAATAATGTGAAAGGAAGGAAGGAAGGAAGGAAGGAAGGAAGGAAGGAAGGGTGACCTCATAAATGACCTGAACATAAATTTTGAAGAGTTGGTCAGCTGGTCTACATAAGAACAGACAATTCAGGGAGTGGATGTGCATGATGTGAACGAACACAGTTCAGGAAGAGGGTCTGAATGATGTGGGTAAACAGTTCAGAGTGGGTCAGTATGATGTAAAGACAGTTCGACAAGTGGGTGCAATATGATGTAAACAAAAATAGCTCAGGGAGAACATTTCTATGATGATATGAGCACAGTTCAAGAAGTGGATCTGTATGATGCGAATAAAAGCAGCTTAGGAAGTGGGTCAGCCTGATGTGAACACAGTTTAGGGAGTAAGTGGTCGGATATGAATACAGTTCAAGGAGTGGGAGGCCTGGTCTGGGACCAGGCCTCCCGGTTGCTGGACTGAACGACCCGACTGCTCGTTCCCGCCCCGTGTAGTCCAACTTATGCACCACAACCCGCCTTGTCAGGGGCTGACTTGAGGAACTTACCAAGTTCGCCTCTTAATTAATGACAGCTCTAGATTTTCTGGTAAGTTTTTTTTATGCGTGGAGAGAGGAAACTGAAATGTCTTGATCCCCTTACACTTGTTGGGTTATCTTTTAGTGAAGAGAAATTTCAACTACTAAGATATGGAAAATTTGAGTAAATTACAACTGTATGAGGGTATACAACAAATTCTAACCACACAATAGAGCGAGAAACTAATGTGAAGGACCTGGGAGTGATAATGTCAGACGATCTCGCCTTCAAAGATCACAACAATGTTTCTACCTCATCTGCTAGAAAAAATTATAGGATGGATAATGAGAACCTTCAAAACTAGGGATGCCAAGCCCATGATGATTCTCTTCAAATCGCTTGTTCTCTATAAGCTGGAATACTGTTGTACATTAACTGCCCAATTCAATGCAAGCGAAATTGCTGACCCGGAGAGTGTACAGAAAACTTTCACGTCACACATAAGTTCGATAAAGCATCTAAATTACTGGGAACGGATGAAGTTCCTTGATTTGTATTCTCTGGAACGCAGGCGAGAGATACATGCTAATATACACTTGGAAAATCCTAGAGGGATTAGTACCTAACGTGCACACGAAAATCACTCCCTACGAAAACAAAAGACTCGGCAGGAGATGCAACATTCCCCTAGTGAAAAACAGAGGTGCCAGGTGTACACAAAGAGACAACTTAAGTGTTCAAGTGCCTCCCTGCATACTTAAGGGGGATTACCAATAAACATTGGATGTCTTCAAGAAGGCGCTGGACAGGCACCTAAAGTCAGTACCTCATCAACCGAGCTGTGGTTCTTACGTAGGTTTACGTGTGGTCAGCAGTAACAGCCTGCTCCCAGACCGGGCCGCGGGGGCGTTTACCCCCGAAGCCCTCTCCAGGTATATTCCAGGCGTCCACCGTACACCTGCTTGACAAGGACCCACGGAAAAACCCGCAAGGGAGACCCACGCATCACCCACAAGACCGACACATCACATCCAGCGATGACCAACAAGAACGACCCGCAAGAGCAACCGACACATCACCCACCACAACGACCCACAGGGACGACCCAACAACACATCACCCACAACAACGACCCACAGGGACGACCCAACAACACATCACCCACAACAACGACCCACAGGGACGACCCAACACATCACCCACAACAACGACCCACAGGGACGACCCAACAACACATCACCCACAACGACCCACAGGGACGACCCAACAACACATCACCCACAACAACGACCCACAAATATTCACTAACTCAACAGTCGCTTAAGAACGCTTAAAGCCAACCAGGATTTAGCTTGTTTTAAGAACAACACAACACTGCTTTAACCCCTCCCCCCCCCCCCAAAACTACCTCCTTGGAGTTAATGAGTCATTATAAGACCACAAAAACTATAAAACTATCTCACAAAGGGGACCTGAGTCCCATCAAGTAAGCAATCTAGTGATAACCATCAATCAGAGTGAGTGTGAGAGTCATCAGCCTCTTGTTTGACTCTAGCTCCCCAGCAGCGAGGCTCGCAGGGAGGTCCGCTGAAGTGGCGGCCATTAAGGCTCAAATCACTCCTTGGAAGATGTATGGTAATGGGCTTTATATCCGCTGGAGGGATCTCCTGAGGGAGGGGCATGCCAGCATAAGGAAAGGGAGATTATATACACTCAAGTTTACTATCTCCCGCCGGCTTAATGCAGACACTTTTTTTTTTTTTTACCCGGTGACTTGCAATTTAGTGATAGAGAATGTCGTGATAAAACTAATAAACATTTGTAAACATTTTTTACAACCTTCCTACCAGGTACCGAGAGAGAAAGATAAGTGAAGCAGGTTACTACCCAGTACAGAGTTCTTCACTGGTGTGGCTCATTGTGTCTGAAGGTCATAATATTTTTAACTCTTGGTTATGCACTATAAACACCACTTGCTTCTGTCTATTCACATTACCGTGGAGAACGAGAACAAACAGGTCAAATTCGGGGTCACATACACAAACATTAGATAAAAGGTCAAGGTAGTATCAATAGTTACTGGTTGATCTAAATGGTGATCCACTGAGAATAAGGAACTTGAAATAGCTCTAAACAGAATGACAAGTTGTCTCAATAAAAGCTTGTTCTGCAAAGTGTGTGCTGTGGTAAGTAGCTGTCGATGCTGACAACATTCGCTGTGTTTATGTATAGCATATGCATGCTTCTGTACATTATGAAAAAAAAGGAGTATCGAGATAGAGATATGGAAAATGGCCATTGCGATTCCCACGAATAAGAGCGGTCACCATCGAATTATCGCGCAGACTGATCTAAATTCTGGTCAGATTATTAAAATCAATAACAGTCATACTGATGACCGTAACGTTAGTCACAGCACAGATTGACAAGGGATCGTGCTTGCGTTTCAAATTTATTGGTGTACCACGATTAAAAGAGTATGATGTAGTTTACATTGGCTTCTGTAAGGCTTCGGATAGTCGCACTTGGGAGACTTTTAAAGAAAGTGGCCACACACGATATTGGAGAAATATTTATAGCATGAATCGAGTCATGATTTAAATGATAAGCAGCAGAAATTTTTCAGAGTGACTTAGAATGGTAAGTCACAAGTGATGTTCCACGTGGATCAGTTATGAGCCCTTTGTTTGTAATCTCCAAGTGGCTACAGTCTTATTTTAGACATTATGCCATTTTATTTATCATCATACCTGACAACATATTAGGTTGTTGCATGGTATAACATATGCAGCTGCAGTAATCTTCTAGTTTAGTACACATTTTGCAACATGACGTAAGCCTTAATTTTCTAACATGTGATGAGTGCCATCTCCGAAGACTCAATTCATGGACCCATGGTGCTCCAAAGATACTTAAACGACCTGTCGAAGTAAACTGAGGGCTACATATAGGTATTTCCAGAGATGACGCTAATGAAGATAAAAGCAAACGATAAAAATAGATCCCAAGATGACTTGAACAGGTTCCATATGTGGCCAGGAAAGCGGCTAGAATTCAGTCCTGATAACTGCAAAGTATCGAGAAGACATTAAAACCCGAGATGTGAGACACTGCAGTCAAAGTAAACAAACAGTAAAACTGGAAACACTACATTATTCATAATAATATAACAGCACAACATAAGTATGCAGCAACTGGTAAAGTATGTTAAGAAACTGGAGAGAGTACAGAGGTATGTAACCAGGCTAGTTCCAGAGTTAAGTGGTATCATCTATGACTAGAGGCTAAAAGAACAGACTATCTTCAGAGGACAAAATAACTACGGATGCCCTAACATACAAAATAATCATAATTGGCACAGTTGGCAGTTAAAAAACGGCAAGTTATAGGGATGTCAGATACTACTTCACCCTCCGAACTGTTAAGAAGTGGAATTAACTAGACGAAGAAATGGTGTGGGCAGACTCCATACATAGTTTTAAGGCCCACGAGGCTACGAGGGAGTGTAACCTCTCGTGAGCCGCAACAAAACTGTGCATTAATACTACTACTACTAATAATAATTATAAGTAGATGCATTTCAGCAGTTGCGCGATCCCATAAAGGTATCCCTCTATTTCATTACCCGTCCCCAGTGCATCAATTCACGCTACAGGAACAGTGCAGCATAACTTGGCAATGCAGTTAAACATTAACGTTGAAGACCTGAAAGGAGTCGGAGGAGGCATTTATAAGTAATCATAAGGAAACTATATAAATTTCATCAACAAAAATGGTAAGTTAAGACATTACATATCAAAAATCTAATTCACATTTTTTGAAGAGACCAAAATCTAATATCCTAAAATACACAAGTACATTAGGCTTGAAGCCACTCAGAATTTGAATTATACAGTTATAACACTGGCAGGGTTGAAAGTAATCGGATGTGCCACTCAGGAATTATCGCATCAAGACAAATATTTAAATTTTTCCAGTTTCCAAAAGAGCAAACAGGGACCTATTCAGGCTAAAATTAATCCAAACTTTTCTCCAAGAATGATAACCTTTTAAGAATGTAAATACAGTAAGTTTTATGTTAACTTGGTGTATATAACATGCAATATTTTTAACAAGGATCTTGAGGACACACAGATGTTATATCTAGGATAACCAAATAACGTCATGCACTAACTCACTTCTGATCAGAAAAGATATTCTCCAATTAAACAGAAATCAGTTTGATTAATAAAATTAGCAAATGATAACTTACACAACGTAGCATCAGTGGATTGCTTCCTTTGAGGAAAACACATCAGTGCCAAAAGTTTAAAGTTGCCCAGAAGACGCATTATCCAGTTATTGCACAGAATCTCTCTCTTTTTAATAAGCAGTGGGGTAAGTATAACGAAAATGGTGGAGGTAGAATATCATGATGGTGACTGCTGGATTTTTAATGAAGGTGGATGTAGTCATTTGTGTCTACACAGCTTTAACCCATGAATCGTTCCATTTATTTTATACGATGCATCAGCCATTGAAGATTGATGCCGTTCACAATGGTTATATAATCAGAGGAAAGCGCTACTCTCACAGGGGTCATAAAGCACTTGTGGAAAGGGAAGTACGTATTCAAATTCAATCCAAGCAAGGGACGATAAGTCCAATTCCTTGCATCAAAAACCCTTTACCATCATCAAAAATAATACTGTACCACTTCGAGGCTAAAAGTGGCAAAATGTCATCTATACACACCTTTAAATATACAAACCTTCCAAGCAGGATACACTAATATTATAATCATGGGGAGCGCTAAACCCGTAGAATTATACAGCGCTTGTGGGGGGGAGAGAAGGTATTCAGGATTAATTCAGGGAACCGGAGTACAGATCAAATTCCCTAGATCAAGAGCTCCTCACCAGCATTAAGGAAACCCCCTTGAGGGGACACTAGTGTTGAAATTTTGAAGCCGATCAAAGGAAAATGGCCTGTGTAACATTATGTAGGACACCTACACATGCAAAAAAAATATCAAGTTAATTTTGTCCAATATACATTACAAGATACTTGAAGTTGATCGAATAAGGCATTTTTGAATAATAAACGAAAATATGGGAGAAAGAAAACAAAAATTTTGATGAGAATAAACTCCACAAAACTAAATTTCTTTTTCCACTTTACTTTTCTCATTTAAATTCTATTTAAAGTTATTTACAAGCCTGTAAAGAAGGATATCTTATTTTGATTTAAAAAAAATCGATAAATTTGGGGGAAAAATCGTCAAATTGGCACCCAAAGAGCCCAAAATTAACGCTAAATATTTTCTATCAAGATATATAAGCATTTGGGGTTTGAAGATGATCAGAAGAGGCATTTTTTTATTTCATGGGAAACAATTTACCTAAAAAAATGGCAAGCTGATATTTACACATCTCTGAGTGACAACGTGTAATGAAGCTCACTGATGGTAAGTGATGCCGATCAGAAAAAGAATTTCCAATAATTTATCCGATTCCAACGATTCCAATTTTTTAAACTATTTCAGTAAAGTTTCAAATTTTCACTTATTAGGCCTAAACTTATGCGTTATCATCCGTCTTATAAGATGATTCGTTAAGAATCTGAAGTCAACATGAAGTATGCTTTAGTTACTGAATAAAAAAATAACACTATTCAGTAAAACTCGTAAATCGAGACTTATGCGATCGACACCATGCCTAACCCTTATAGGGTAGGGTAGGTGCCTGAGCCCGAGCCTTTAGCTCATAAGACTGTCATTCCCATTAGCCCCCTTGGGGCGGGGATGGCAGACCAGAGAGGCCTAGCTTGTGGCTAGGCCTGGGGACAGTTGGTCCCAAAGATGAGAAGGTACTTGTGCCTCCTCCCATGGGAGACTTAGGTCTCAGACACTCCCTAAAGAGGGAGCCAAGGCCGGGCCACCACTTGGAAAAGGCCCGGGCCGGGAGAATACCGGCTAATCTTTAATAATAATAAGAGACTAATGCCAGCCAGTGGCAGCGCCAGACTTATGTTTGTCAAATAACACCAGTGGTGAAAATTTGAAACCGATCAGAAGAGTCATTCTCTAGTTATGACAAGGATTGCCACGATTCTATTTTTTTCTTTTTTTCCAAGTTTGTTTTTTTTCTTTTAAATACTTAATGGCATCAGCCATTAAATATTTAAGCTGTTCTGAAGAGGTAAGCTGAAAATTATTTAACGTGATTTAACAGGGGAAAATTTAACTATTCCTCTTAAAGGTATCCTTTCTGGAATACCTAATAAATTGCGCATATATGTAACTGGCCTCATACACAAGCATCTTACATTAAAACTTAAGATAGTTTAATATTTTGTTAGGATTTTTAACCCCGGAGGGTTAGTTACCCAGAATAACCCAAGCGAGTCAGTGCGTCATCGAGGGACTGTCTTATTTTCAATAGGGTCGTCAACTTGGTCCCACAAGATACGACTCACACCAGGGAACCTACTTGCTTGCCAGGTGAACGGGGAAACACGCCCAATGTTTTCACCCGGCTGGGAATCGAACCACGGATGTAATAAGAATATAGAGTCAGACTGACTGTAGTGTCATATATGTAAGCTTAGTTACATTATTATTATTATAATCAAGGGGGAAGCGCTAAACCCGGAGGATTATACAGCGCCTGGGGGGGGGATGTGGAAGGCATTCAGGCTTAATTCGGGGAACTGGAGCACAGATCCAATTCCCTAAATCAAGAGCCCCTCACCAACATCAAGGAACCTTCCTTGAGGGGAGCTTAGTTACAGCTGTATTATATCATAACGACTTAAATTACATGTGTATGCCTACTAATGAAATCTGAGCACAATATAAATTTTACAAGTTTGGACTTTACGGCTTTATCACCTTGTGAAGGAAAGCAGAAATCTTAAGGGAAATGCCATAACTTAGACGAAGGGCTTTTAATCCAAGGAAATGGAGCTGCCCTCAAATTTCTTGGCTCGATTATAATCGCGACCCATTCCCGAGGGCACTACATGGCTCCTCCGGGTATAGCGCTACCTCCATGAAATAAAATTATTTCTGAGAGAAAACTGCGCTTGTCCGCCAGCGTGGACACATCTGCGGCACTGATGGCACTCTCAACTCTATTCTTCCATTGTACCATCTATCAAGAGAAGTGTTGCTCCTAATAAATATATATATATATATATATATATATATATATATATATATATATATATATATATATATATATATATATATATATATATATGTCGTGCCGAATAGGCAGAACTTGCGATCTTGGCTTAAATAGCAACGCTCATCTTGCCATATAGGACAAGCAAAAATTTGTGTATGCAATAATTTCGACAAAATCATTCTAAACCTAACGAAAAAAATATATTTCACTGTTTGTTTAGTATTAAATTACTGTAAACAAATCTAAAATATATTTAGTTGGGTTAGGCTAAAATAAATTGGGCTTGTTATAACAAGGTTAGGTAAGTTTTCTAAGATTCTTTTGGTGCAAAATTATAAATTTTTACATCAACATTAATAAAAAAAATATATCTTTAAACGTATAAGAGAACATTTTAGAAAGGACTTAATTTTAAATGAGTTATTGCTAATTGACCAGTTTTACATATTCGGCACGACATTATATATATATATATATATATATATATATATATATATATATATATACACATCATTTACTAAACTGCGGCATGCCGGGACTCGACCCTACGAACCTTGTACCGCCTCTAGAGACAACACAATGTACGCATCACCTTACCACTACGCCACTGATCCTACAGGAATCAAGCACACAGCACGTAGCTGTGTTTGCCTTGGCCCGAGGACACTCGTGGCAGTGGTATCTCAAGGATTAATTTCAGCCTCATCCTGTCTGAATACCCGCCTCATGTATGTATGTATGTGTGTGTGTGTGTGTGTGTGTGTGTGTGTGTGTGTGTGTGTGTGTGTGTGTGTGTGTGTGTGTGTGTGTGTGTGTTGTGTCGTGCTGAATAGGTAAAACTGGTCATTTAGCAAGAACTCGATTAAAATTAAGTCCTTTCTAAAATTTTCTGTTATACGTTTAAAGATACATTTTTTTCATTTATGTTAATGTAAAAATTAATAATTTTGAACCAAAAGAGCCTTAGAAACCTTACCTTTATTATAACAAGCGCTATTTAATTTAGCCTAATCCAACTAAATACATTTAAGTTTACAATAATTTAATAATAAACAAACACAATGAAGTATATTTTTTAAGTTAGGTTCAGAATGCTTTTTAACGAAATTATTGCATACACAAATTTTCGCTTGCCTTATTCGGCAAGAAGAACGTTGCTATTTAAGCCAAAATCGCAAGTTTTACCTGTTCGTCACAACATACTAAAACAAACACTTTAAATGCGGAAGGGTATTTATTCTACATGTAGAGAGCGACGGAAATGAGACTTGTGTTGCTGTGTGCTATGTGATACTTATGTAAGTGCACTTATGTAAAGTATATACTTTTTTTCATCTTCCTGCGTTTATAAAAGTGAATTTAGTTAACTCCCGCTTTGATACAGGATGCTGGACTACCATCACCACCGTCACCATCATCACCACCAGTCACCATCACAACTTTACCATCGCCATCACTATCAACACCATCACCATCGTCATTATCACCACCAGTCTGCATCACCACCGTCAACACCATCGCTACCTCTACAAGGACCACCACCAGTACCGCTACCTCCTCCACCATCACCACCACCAATACAGCTACCTCCTCCACTAGCACCACTACCAATACCGCTACCTCCACCACCATCACCAGTACAGCTACCTCCTCCACCACCACCACTACCATTACTGCTACCTCTTCCATCACCACCACCAGCAGTACCGCTACCTCCTCCACCAGCACCAACAGTACTGCTACCTCCTCCACCATCACCAGTGTCACAAAAATAAACCTACTTCACCTATGCCCTGCGTTATCTTATCAGCAAAAATAAAAATCCACTGAAATTTAAATAATCTACTCTGATATATGACGGGTGTGTCTATTTTTTTCATCCAGTGGCTGACTGAAACGCCGCTACAAAACAACAACGCATAAATATGCGAGAGGAAGTCCACGTCAAGAGAGAAAAATTCCTATGTCCACAACAACAGGGTGTCTGAAGATTGTTTCCTGTCCTCACGGTAGGTTATTTATGGTGATATTCTTACCCTGTCACACTCACCCTTGTTCCTCACCAGACATTTTATGTGACCAAAGAATCACTTTTTTGTTTTGTCAATCAGCAGGTAATTATCTGCTGGCCAAACATTCCTCGAGGTTACTGGTCGCAACCGGCAAAACAAAAAAGGGGTGGATATTTTTTTTTTCCGGGTTATGCAAGGTGAGCGTGAATGTGTGTAGCGTAATTACAGGTAAGAGAAACACATTCAGTATAATTAACAATGCGATCCTTTACTGACACTGTTTTGCCCACACAGTGGGCTTTATCGGTATTGTATGTCCTCCGTAATTACAATTAACGTGGTGGTAAGTGGATATATACCTGTAAGCCACAAATGGTACCATAAAGACACTATAGCAAAGAACATTTCATGCAACGGATTACCCAAGCACAAGTAATACACAGAATCAACAGTGAAGGTCAGGTGTAAGACGGGTGACACCTGGGCAAGGTGAGGTCTGCAGCCGGAGGTCTGGTAATACTGCGGGAGGTAGAGGACTGGAGCGGGAGATCAGGCATCGCTAGGGAAAGTCTGGAGTAGGAGGTCTGGTAATGTTGGGGAAAGAGAGTGGGAGATCAGGTAAAGCTAGGGGAAGGTAAGTTTTGGAGATCACGTATCGCTAGAGAAGGGCAAGGACTAGAGCGGGAGATCAGATAACGCTGGGGGAGGTGGGGTACTGGAATGGGAGATCAGGTAACACAGGGGGAGTGGGAGGACTGGATTGGAAGATCAGGTAACGCTGGGGGAAGGCGAAATCTGAAGATGATGGTCAGGTAATGTTAATTAGTATTTTTTATGTATATATACATGTACACATTTATTTATAAACACTCATCGGAGTTTTCTTTGATTTTATCTTAATAGTTCTTGGTCTTATTAATTTTCCTTTTATATCCATGGGGAAGTGGAATAAGAATCTTTCCTCCGTAAGCCATGCGTGTTGTAAAAGTCAACTAAAATGCCGGGAACAATGGGCTAGTAACCCCTTTTCCTGTAAAGATTACTAAAAAGAATAAGAAGAAGAAAATTGTCAAAGTGGGAAGTCTGAATGTGCGTGGATGTTGTGCAGATGATAAGAAAGAGATGATTGTGGATGTTATGAATGAGAAGAAGCTGGATGTCCTGGCTTTAAGTGAAACAAAGCTGAAGGGAGTGGGAGAGTTTCAATGGAGAGGAATAAATGGGATTAGGTCAGGGGTTTCAAATAGAGTTAGAGCTAAAGAAGGAGTAGCAATAATGTTGAAGGATAAGCTATGGCAGGAAAAGAGGGACTATAAATGTATAAATTCAAGGATTATGTGGAGTAAAATAAAGATTGGATGTGAAAAGTGGGTTATAATAAGCGTGTATGCACCTGGAGAAGAGAGGAGTGTAGAGGAGAGAGAGAGATTTTGGGAAATGTTGAGTGAATGCGTGGGGAGTTTTGAATCAAGTGTGAGAGTAATGGTGGTTGGGGATTTCAATGCTAAAGTGGGTAAAAATGTTATGGAAGGAGTAGTAGGTAAATTTGGGGTGCCAGGGGTAAATGTAAATGGGGAGCCTTTAATTGAGCTATGTGTAGAAAGAAATTTGGTAATAAGTAATACATATTTTATGAAAAAGAGGATAAATAAATATACAAGGTATGATGTAGCACGTAATGAAAGTAGTTTATTAGATTATGTATTGGTGGATAAAAGGTTGATGGGTAGGCTCCAGGATGTACATGTTTATAGAGGGGCAACTGATATATCGGATCATTATTTAGTTGTAGCTACAGTTAGAGTAAGAGGTAGATGGGAAAAGAGGAAGGTGGCAACAACAAGTAAGAGGGAGGTGAAAGTGTATAAACTAAGGGAGGAGGAAGTTCGGGTGAGATATAAGCGACTATTGGCAGAAAGGTGGGCTAGTGCAAAGATGAGTAGTGGGGGGGTTGAAGAGAGTTGGAATAGTTTTAAAAATGCAGTATTAGAATGTGGGGCAGAAGTTTGTGGTTATAGGAGGGTGGGGGCAGGAGGAAAGAGCAGTGATTGGTGGAATGATGAAGTAAAGGGTGTGATAAAAGAGAAAAAGGTAGCTTATGAGAGGTTTTTACAATGCAGAAGTGTTATAAGAAGAGCAGAGTATATGGAGAGTAAAAGAAAGGTAAAGAGAGTGGTGAGAGAGTGCAAAAGGAGAGCAGATGATAGAGTGGGAGAGGCACTGTCAAGAAATTTTAATGAAAATAAGAAAAAAATTTGGAGTGAGTTAAACAAGTTAAGAAAGCCTAGGGAAAATATGGATTTATCAGTTAAAAACAGAGTAGGGGAGTTAGTAGATGGGGAGATGGAGGTATTGGGTAGATGGCGAGAATATTTTGAGGAACTTTTAAATGTTAAGGAAGAAACAGAGGCAGTAATTTCATGCACTGGTCAGGGAGGTATACCATCTTTTAGGAGTGAAGAGGAGCAGAATGTAAGTGTGGGGGAGGTACGTGAGGCATTACGTAAAATGAAAGGGGGTAAAGCAGCTGGAACTGATGGGATCATGACAGAAATGTTAAAAGCAGGGGGGGATATAGTGTTGGAGTGGTTGGTACTTTTGTTTAATAAATGTATGAAAGAGGGGAAGGTACCTAGGGATTGGCAGAGAGCATGTATAGTCCCTTTATATAAAGGGAAAGGGGACAAAAGAGACTGTAAAAATTATAGAGGAATAAGCTTACTGAGTATACCAGGAAAAGTGTACGGTAGGGTTATAATTGAAAGAATTAGAGGTAAGACAGAATGTAGGATTGCGGATGAGCAAGGAGGTTTTAGAGTGGGTAGGGGATGTGTAGATCAGGTGTTTACATTGAAGCATATATGTGAACAGTATTTAGATAAAGATAGGGAAGTTTTTATTGCATTTATGGATTTAGAAAAGGCATATGATAGAGTGGATAGAGGAGCAATGTGGCAGATGTTGCAAGTATATGGAATAGGTGGTAAGTTATTAAATGCTGTAAAGAGTTTTTATGAGGATAGTGAGGCTCAGGTTAGGGTGTGTAGAAGAGAGGGAGACTACTTCCCGGTAAAAGTAGGTCTTAGACAGGGATGTGTAATGTCACCATGGTTGTTTAATATATTTATAGATGGGGTTGTAAAGGAAGTAAATGCTAGGGTGTTTGGGAGAGGGGTGGGATTAAATTATGGGGAATCAAATTCAAAATGGGAATTGACACACTTTTTGCTGATGATACTGTGCTTATGGGAGATTCTAAAGAAAAACTGCAAAGGTTAGTGGATGAGTTTGGGAATGTGTGTAAAGGTAGAAAGTTGAAAGTGAACATAGAAAAGAGTAAGGTGATGAGGGTGTCAAATGATTTAGATAAAGAAAAATTGGATATCAAATTGGGGAGGAGGAGTATGGAAGAAGTGAATGTTTTCAGATACTTGGGAGTTGACGTGTCGGCGGATGGATTTATGAAGGATGAGGTTAATCATAGAATTGATGAGGGAAAAAAGGTGAGTGGTGCATTGAGGTATATGTGGAGTCAAAAAACGTTATCTATGGAGGCAAAGAAGGGAATGTATGAAAGTATAGTAGTACCAACACTCTTATATGGGTGTGAAGCTTGGGTGGTAAATGCAGCAGCGAGGAGACGGTTGGAGGCAGTGGAGATGTCCTGTTTAAGGGCAATGTGTGGTGTAAATATTATGCAGAAAATTCGGAGTGTGGAAATTAGGAGAAGGTGTGGAGTTAATAAAAGTATTAGTCAGAGGGCAGAAGAGGGGTTGTTGAGGTGGTTTGGTCATTTAGAGAGAATGGATCAAAGTAGAATGACATGGAAAGCATATAAATCTATAGGGGAAGGAAGGCGGGGTAGGGGTCGTCCTCGAAAGGGTTGGAGAGAGGGGGTAAAGGAGGTTTTGTGGGCAAGGGGCTTGGACTTCCAGCAAGCGTGCGTGAGCGTGTTAGATAGGAGTGAATGGAGACGAATGGTACTTGGGACCTGACGATCTGTTGGAGTGTGAGCAGGGTAATATTTAGTGAAGGGATTCAGGGAAACCGGTTATTTTCATATAGTCGGACTTGAGTCCTGGAAATGGGAAGTACAATGCCTGCACTTTAAAGGAGGGGTTTGGGATATTGGCAGTTTGGAGGGATATGTTGTGTATCTTTATATGTGTATGCTTCTAGACTGTTGTATTTCTGAGCACCTCTGCAAAAACAGTGATAATGTGCGAGTGTGGTGAAAGTGTTGAATGATGATGAAAGTATTTTTCTTTTTGGGGATTTTCTTTCTTTTTTTGGGTCACCCTGCCTCGGTGGGAGACGGCCGACTTGTTGGAAAAAAAAAAAAAAAAAAAAAAAAAAAAAAAAAAAAAAAAAAAAAAAAAAAAAAAAAAAAAAAAAAAAAATATATATATATATATATATATATATATATATATATATATACCCATGTGGAAGTGGAACAGAATTCTTCCTCCGTAAGCCATGCGTGTTGTAAGAGGCGACTAAAATGCCGGGAGCAAGGGGCTAGTAACCCCTTCTCCTGTATATATGACAAAATTTAAAAAATAGAAACTTTCGTTATTCCTTTTGGGCCACCCCGCCTCGGTGGGATACGGCCGGTGTGTTGAGATATATATATATATATATAGAATTATATATATATATATATATATATATATATATATATATATATATATATATATATATATATATATATATATATATTCGTGCCTAATAGGGAAAACTTACGATTTTGACTTAAATAGCTATTCTCTTCTTGCCGAATAAGGCAAGCGGAAATTTATGCATGCAATAATTTTGCAAAAATAATTGTGTCTGTTTATTATTAAATGGTAAACTTATTTAAATATACATTTAGTTCGATTAGGCTAAATTAAATTGCGTGTATTATAATAAGGTTAGGTAAATTTTCTAAGGTTCTTTTGGTACAAAATTATAATTTTTTGCATTAACATCAACGAAAAAGTATATCTTTAAATATATAAGAGAAAAATTTAGAGTTCTTGTTAACTGACCAGTTTTACCTATTCGGCACGCACGCACGCACGCACGCACGCACGCACACACACACACACACACAATTATATTATATATATATTATATATATATATATATATATATATATATATATATATATATATATATATATATATATTATATATATATATTCTCCATGGAGAAGCGGAACAGAATTCTTCCTCCGAAAGCCATGCGTGTCGTAAGAGGAGACTAAAACGCCGGGAGCAAGGGGCTAGTAACCCCTTTTCCTGTATATATTACTAAATTTAAAGGGAGAAACTTTCGTTTTTCCTTTTGAGCCACCCCATCTCAGTGGGATACGGCTGGTACGTTGAAATATATATATATATATATATATATATATATATATATATATATATATATATATATATATATATATATATATATATATATTCAACAAGTCGGCCGTCTCCCACCGAGGCAGGGTGACCCAAAAAAGAAAGAAAATCCCCAAAAAGAAAATGCTTTCATCATTCAACACTTTCACCACACTCGCACATTATCACTGTTTTTGTAGAGGTGCTCAGAATACAACAGTTTAGAAGCATATACGTATAAAGATACACAACATATCCCTCCAAACTGCCAATATCCCAAACCCCTCCTTTAAAGTGCAGGCATTGTACTTCCCATTTCCAGGACTCAAGTCCGACTATATGAAAATAACCGGTTTCCCTGAACCCCTTCACTAAATATTACCCTGCTCACACTCCAACAGATCGTCAGGTCCCAAGTACCATTCATCTCCATTCACTCCTAACACGCTCACGCACGCTTGCTGGAAGTCCAAGCCCCTCGCCCACAAAACCTCCTTTACCCCCTCTCTCCAATCCTTTCGAGGACGATCCCTACCTCGCCTTCCTTCCCCTATAGATTTATATGCTTTCCATGTCATTCTACTTTGATCCATTCTCTCTAAATGACCAAACCACCTCAACAACCCCTCTTCTGCCCACTGACTTATACTTTTATTAACTCCACACCTTTTCCTAATTTCCACACTCCGAATTTTCTGCATAATATTTACACCACACATTGCCCTTAAACAGGACATCTCCACTGCCTCCAACCGTCTCCTCGCTGCCGCATTTACCACCCAAGCTGCATACCCATATTAGAGTGTTGGTACTACTATACTTTCACACATTCCCTTCTTTGCCTCCATAGATAACGTTTTTTGACTCCACATATATCTCAATGCACCACTCACCTTTTTTCCCTCATCAATTCTATGATTAACCTCATCCTTCATAAATCCATCCGCCGACACGTCAACTCCCAAGTATCTGAAAACATTCACTTCTTCCATACTCCTCCTCCCCAATTTGATATCCAATTTTTCTTTATCTAAATCATTTGATACCCTCACCACCTTACTCTTTTGCATGTTCACTTTCAACTTTCTACCTCTACACACCTTCCCAAACTCATCCACTAACCTTTGCAATTTTTCTTTAGAATCTCCCATAAGCACAGTATCATCAGCAAAAAGTAACTGTGTTAATTCCCATTTTGAATTTGATTCTGCATAATTTAGTCCCACCCCTCTCCCGAACACCCTAGCATTTACTTCTTTTACAACCCCATCTATAAATGTATTAAACAACCATGGTGACATAACACATCCCTGTCTAAGACCTACTTTTACCGGGAAGTATTCTCCCTCTCTTCTACACACCCTAACTTGAGCCTCACTATCCTCATAAAAACTCTTAACAGCATTTAGTAACTTACCACCTATTCCATATACTTGCAACATCTGCCACATTGCTCCTCTATCCACTATCATATGCCTTTTCTAAATCCATAAATGCAATAAAAACTTCCCTACCTTTATCTAAATACTGTTCACATATATGCTTCAATGTAAACACTTGATCTACACATCCCCTACCCACTCTGAATCCTCCTTGCTCATCCGCAATCCTACATTCTGTCTTACCTCTAATTCTTTCAATTATAACCCTACCGTACACTCAATAAACTTATTCCTCTATAATTTTTACAATCTCTTTTGTCCCCTTTCCCTTTATATAAAGGGACTATACATGCTCTCCGCCAATCCCTAGGTATCTTCCCCTCTTTCATACGTTTATTAAACAAAAATACCAACCACTCCAACACTATGTCCCCCCTGCTTTTAACATTTCTGTCATGATCCCATCAGTTTCAGCTGCTTTACCCCCTTTCATTCTATGCAATGCCTCACGTACCTCCCCCACACTTACATTCTGCTCTTCTTCACTCCTAAAAGATGGTATACCTCCCTGACAAGTGCATGAAATTACCGCCTCCCTTTCTTCCTCAACATTTAAAAGTTCCTCAAAATATTCTCGCCATCTACCTTATACCTCACTCTCCCCATCTACTAACTCCCCTACTCTGTTCTTAACTGTCAAATCCATACTTTCCCTAGGCTTTCTTAACTTGTTAAAATTTCTTGACAGTGCCTCACCCATTCTATCATCTGCTCTCCTTTTGCACTCTCTGACCACTCTCTTCACCTTTCTTTTACTCTCCATGTACTCTGCTCTTTTTATAACACTTCTGCTTTGTAAAAACCTCTCATAAGCTAACTTTTTCTCTTTCATCACACCCTTGACTTCATCATTCCACCAATCACTCCTCTTTCCTCCTGCCCCCACCCTCCTATAACCACAAACTCCTGCCCCACATTCTAATACTGCATTTTTAAAACTTTTCCAACCCTCTTCAACCCCCCCCCCCCCACTACTCATCTTTGCACTAGCCCACCGTTCTGCTAATAGTCGCTTATATCTCACCCGAACTTCCTCCTCCCTTAGTGTATACACTTTCACCTCCCTCTTACTTGTTGTTGCCGCCTTCCTCTTTTCCCATCTACCTCTTACTCTAACTGTAGCTACAACTAAATAATGATCTGATATATCAGTTGCCCCTCTATAAACATGTACATCCTGGAGCCTACCCATCAACCTTTTATCCACCAATACATAATCTAACAAACTACTTTCATTACGTGCTACATCATACCTTGTATATTTATTTATCCTCTTTTTCATAAAATATGTATTACTTATTACCAAATCTCTTTCTACACATAGCTCAATTAAAGGCTCCCCATTTACATTTACCCCTGGCACCCCAAATTTACCTACTACTCCCTCCATAACATTTTTACCCACTTTAGCATTGAAATCCCCAATCACCATTACTCTCACACTTGATTCAAAACTCCCCACGCATTCACTCAACATTTCCCAAAATCTCTCTCTCTCCTCTACACTTCTCTCTTCTCCAGGTGCATACACGCTTACTATAACCCACTTTTCATATCCAATCTTTATTTTACTCCACATAATCCTTGAATTAATACAGTTATAGTCCCTCTTTTCCTGCCATAGCATATCCTTCAACATTATTGCTACTCCTTCTTTAGCTCTAACTCTATTTGAAACCCCTGACCAAATCCCATTTATTCCTCTCCATTGAAACTCTCCCACCCCCTTCAGCTTTGTTTCACTTAAAGCCAGGACATCCAGTTTCTTCTCATTCATAACATCCACAATCATCTCTTTCTTATCATTTGCACAACATCCACGCACATTCAGACTTCCCACTTTGACAATTTTCTTCTTATTCTTTTTAGTAATCTTTACAGGAAAAGGGGTTACTAGCCCATTGTTCCCGGCATTTTAGTTGACTTTTACAACACGCATGGCTTACGGAGGAAAGATTCTTATTCCACTTCCCCATGGATATAAAAGGAAAAGTAATAAGACCAAGAACTATTAAGATAAAATCAAAGAAAACTCAGATGAGTGTGCGTAAAGAAACATGTACATGTATGTGTATGGGACCTAAGTGTAAGTAGAAGTAGCAAGACATACCTGTAGTCTTGCATATTTATGAGACAGACAAAAGACACCATCAATCCTACCATCATTTAAAACAATTACAGGCTTTCGTTTTACACTCACTTGGCAGGACGGTAGTACCTCCCTGGGTGGTTGCTGTCTACCAACCTACTACCTACACACATATATATATATATATATATATATATATATATATATATATATATATAAATATGAGAGAGAGAGAGGGAGAGAGAGGGAGAGAGAGGGAGAGAGAGGGAGAGAGAGAGAGAGAGAGAGAGAGAGAGAGAGAGAGAGAGAGAGAGAGAGAGAGAGAGAGAGAGAGAGAGAGAGAGAGAGAGAGAGAGAGAGAGAGAGAGGAAAGAAGGGGTAGAAAGGGATAGCGCAAAGGGGAAAAGATGTAGTCAACACTCCCAGCCTCTACAGACCATAAACAGAAGTTAATCAGCATCACACAGCGCCCGCAATACTGGAAGCCGTGGTGATGAAGGCGCCGCTGCACTACCATTTAGGGTCCTACAATGCATCATGTATGCTGGGACACACAGGCAATTCAGTGGGAGCCTATTGAAGGACCCGGAGCCACAAAGCTGGTGTCAACGGCACAGATTATCTTATATGCTGATCACACACCATCTCTCAACACCGTCCCCAGAAGCTGCTGGGTACGTGTATGTTTAATATGTCTGTTTGTATTTATATGTATATTCGAGCCTTTCTTGAGGTCTTGGTTCGTGTGTGGGTTTTAAATTCTCTCTCCATAAGTCTATTTATAAGTGTGTGTGACAGCAAGACGATAGACGTGTTCTAACCTCTAGTGTCGTTTCCAAGACGATAGAGGTGTTGTAACCTCTAGTGTAGTTTCCAAGACGATAGAGGTGTTGTAACCTCTAGTGTCGTCTCTTGACGTATGACTGACTGACATGAAACAACCTTGTTTACTTTAAAACTGAAATAGGTTTGGAGTCGGCTTCAACTGTGCCACTGTTCACGGTTTTCCACTTTGTTTACCACTCTTATGGTGAACTAGCTAAATTCCTTTTGGATACAGGCTTTAGACTGTAAAGTTCACAGTACATACCCGCTAACTTCTTGTGCTTTTTATATGTGCATTTTATTGTCAAACAACCATAGTTATCTATATTTTTTTACGTACCATTTCATTGTTATATTTTTATACTTCACATTTTAAAGTTCCTCTTTTATACTTTAAAGAAGTTTTTACTGAAATCAGCTGTGAAAATCTTACACTAGTTTTCTACGTATACATTCATCTTGTTTGTCAATATTATCCCTAGTTATCTTAATATTTCTATGTACTATTATATTATACTTTTATGCTTCACATTTTAGAGTTCTTTTGCACTTCGTATTTACTGCAATATCCCTTAAAAATTAATTATTTTTTTAAATTCTCACTAGGTTATTCATGTTTTGTTTTCATTTTTTGCCATAATTTCAACTGTTTTATTAATTGCATTTTTAATTAATTCTTACTGAAATATCCATATTCCCTACATATAATTTAAGCCTCAAATTGTCCTTCACTAATATTAGCATTACATATAATTTTCCCTTAATTGCTCTCAGTCATTTCCCTATTTTTTCTGCATTCTACTATTTTCAAGAATTTGTACACTGTTACCTCATATTTCTTGTTATAATCGAATCAATACTAACAATTTATCCCTTATTATTAACATGAGTATTTGCTTACCATAAGTAACACTACCTCACAGTCACAAGTTACGTTATCATAATTAGTTTTGTCGGTACTCCTCGTAGCAACAATTATTTATTTATTAATTACAATAACTTTGCATAGCTCTCCATCTCTATTTATCTCTTTTGCTCGTAAAGTCTACAAAATTTAAGAATTTGTTCTCCCTAAAATTACTTATTATTTTATAATAAGTAACAATCCACCTCATAATTGTAGTTAACACCTTTATATTGTATTACAAGTTACTTTTTAATAATTTTGCTCTTCTGTACTTTGACTCTATTTTCACAACTAATTTCGTCAATATTTATGCCAGTTAATTACCTTATATTATTTCCACTCAGTTTCTCATTTTACTAGAGCTCAGTTGTTGATACCTCATCTATCTTCCTTTTACATATCTTACATCATGGTTCATGAATGTGGACAATGACCCTGATATAAATCTGTCTTATAGGAATGATAATGATATAATCAATATTCTTCTGACCATACAGGAGGGCCCCGATTACAGCAGGTTAAGTTCAAGGCTACTGCTGTAGAAGTGCAACAGTAGTAGGTGGTATCCTGCCTTCATTATATAAGCCACTTCTTCGCACACATGCTGTATTCTTTTCAAGATTACATCGACTCAAAGCTGAGAGACTGATTACCTCAAACTCCTCCTGTTCTTCACATTTCTCCTTTGTATGGACTGATGAAGCCACTGTGTGGCGAAAGGTTTCCTCATTAAAAGATACCCAAGTGTTGCACATGTGTCTAATTCATCATTACCATACCTGGGTATACAGACATTCAGGGCTGATCAAATGGGGGAAGGTACTGCAATCTACTACTCTAACGAATTAATACATAGTAACTCCACATGTGCCAGGGATGAATACGGTTTGATATTACGGTTTGATAATACGGTTTGATAATACGGTTTGATAATACGGTTTGATAATACGGTTTGATAATTGAACAATCAATTACAGTTGGAACAGTGTAGAGATTACTTTATACCAATATTCGCACCTTCACCGACAGCGTAAATAACCTAATAATTTAAAAGCAACAATAATAATAAAAATAAATAAAATAAAAATAATTAATTTTATTTGTGCTAAAATGTAAATTAAAACATTTGATATACAATTAAAAAAATCGAAATTCAGATTTTTTATTAAATATTTAAAAAAAATACCGAAGAAAAGTTTCAGATACCTTGTCAATTTTTAGGTCTTTGTTCGGCCAATCTTCTAATTAAAACATCGAAGGTAGGTATGCCAATGTTCTGAAGAACTACGATTGTCCCGCAGTGCCAGACATAAGCAGCAAATTTCTGACATTTCGTTATCTTTACTGTAGTCTGAAAATGCCTCTGAAGATACTTTGATAAGCATTACTGGTTTCTGTCCGTTTTGCAACTTATCGCTGAAATGTGCACTTCCTCCTGTACATTCTTGCGTGTATTGTAGAATTTTTATTTCATTACCTAATAGTTTAAAATAATCAGTTTCCGTACATCGTCTACACTTACAGCTCCGGCAGCTCAGTGCAGCGGTCTTCCTGAAAACTCATCAATATGTTCAATGAATGGAGAACTTTTTACCACTCACCAACCCGGCTGTACCGTGGAATTTACGTTGGGCTGCGTGCTGCTAGCACAAAGAATGATCCATCAGACCAATAAGCATCAGACCTGGTCCAGGACCTGGCAAAGGATGCAATGACCCCCGAAGCCTTCAACAGGTAGTCAAGGTGCTTCATATTCCTCTGCTCAACTTAATCGAGGTCAAGGACCAATCTAGGGGACAATGATCCCTTAAACCATAAAATGGCAGTCAACCTGCTTCATACCTCTTAACTCGTCAAATTGCAGGACCGGTCAATGGGAGCAGTGACCCTTGAAACCATCAACTGTAGTGATCCCTCTTCACACACCTTTACTCAACAACAACGTAAATCAAGGAGTTAGTGGATGCCACACGTTCATAAACTCTCCCACTTTAGTTATACATTTCAGAAAGAACATTACACATTAACACTGAAAAATCTACAATTCCTGACCAGCCAACCCGACCTCATTCAGATCGTCTGTCTCAAACATGTACGGAGCGACCACAGCTAACAAATTTTAAGCTAATTTAGATTATGTTACATTATTTTGGGTAATTAACCTAAATTTACATGCATTTAACCGCCAATAAATAAGATTACATAAAAGATAGTGTGATAAATTTGGAAGGATACAATGAACTCTTGGAAAAATTCGTTGGTTATTTAACGCTCGTTATGTTTGGTGTGAGAAAAGACAGTGAAAAACACACCTGGTAAACCCCACCGCAGGTGGTGAGCGAGGCTCGCCACCTCTATCCATCTCTGTAACGATTCTCTTCTGTTCCTCCCAACTTTAACTTGGAGAACGTATACACTCCTCGCCGACTTATCATTAGTCAACTGCACAAGCACAATGAAATTTTTAACTTTCTTGTATTATATTCATAGTTAAATTTTTTCTCTTATATAATTATATTCACAGGAAAGCCGCACCTGGGAATGGGTGGTAATCGAGTTTGATCAGAGGAAGACGAGCGGTAGCTGCTCCAACTCTCTGGAGCAGCACCACTTTGAAAGGATCGTGTACGTAACAGTATGAGGACCGATGTATTGCTTGAACACCGAATCACTGCCCACAAGGGCGAAAGGTACACTGTTACCACTGAACCACCAACGTTAAAACAGAGGAAGATCTTGCCGAGTCTTAGAGTTGTTATTTTAACAAATATTCGTTTTTCCAGTGATCGCAAAGCAGATTCAGGTGCGAGGCAACATATGTTCAAATGAGCTTGCGCTGCTCACGATTCTTCCTTCATTAAATGCCAAGTATTTCTACCTAGGTAAGGTGTTATCTGATGCTAACATTCCGAAACTAATTCGTACAGAGGAAAATGCAAGCCCGCTTGTTCCAGCTAAGCAGCACACTGCAGACAGACAGGGTTCCCATTATCGCAAGGTACTCAACACCCCAATATTTACGACTGCAAGTAAAGTAATGGAGCGTGATAACCATGGCAACGAAGCATGTGAAACTAGATGCTGCTAAAGGCTTCTTTCTGTTTTTTTTTTTTTTTTTTTTTTGGGGGGGGGGCGCAAGAGTAAAGCATCAAATTATAATCTTTTGAGAGCATTATTTCTAGCACCTGCCACAAACGGGAACCAGGGAAATACCTGAGAAACGCCAACAAAAGTAAATTTACGTTAATCTAAACTAGAATAACAAAGATTCTATCTAGAGTTGAAGATGCGCAGGTACAGGAATGACTCGAGATCCTTCTCAAGCCATAAATAAGATTAAAAATGCGCTAGTGTGTATATGTACACACACAGACACACACAGTGTCAACATGGTATCTTTCCTCTCAGAAAACTTTCCCTCTACCCGTTGCTGCTCTCGAAATATTGCATAGCTTCTGATGACGCACAGAGATATGTGAAACAACTTGAGCTGAACGCTTCATCCTCCACTGGCTATTATAATAAATAAATAAATAAATTAATAAATCTGACGATCTGTTGGAGTGTGAGCAGGGTAATATTTAGTTAAGGGATTCAGGGAAACCGGTTATTTTCATATAGTCGGACTTGAGTCCTGGAAATGGGAAGTACAATGCCTGCACTTTAAAGGAGGGGTTTGGGATATTGGCAGTTTGGAGGGATATGTTGTGTATCTTTATACGTATATGCTTCTAAACTGTTGTATCCTGAGCACCTCTGCAAAAACAGTGATAATGTGTGAGTGTGGTGAAAGTGTTGAATGATGAAAGTATTTTCTATTTTGGGGATTTTCTTTCTTTTTTGGGTCACCCTGCCTCGGTGGGAGGCGGCCGACTTGTTAAAAAAAAAAAAAAAAAAAAAAAAAAAAAAAAAAAAAAAATTATAATATATATATATATATATATATATATATATATATATATATATATATATATATATATATATATATATATGTCGTGCCGAATAGGCAGAACTTGCTATCTTGGCTTAAATAACAACGTTCATCTTGCCATATAGGACAAGACAAGTGAAAATTTGTGTATGCAATAATTTCGCCAAAATCATTCTGAACCTAACGAAAAAAATATATTTCATTGTCTTTGTTTAGTATTAAATTATTGTAAACAAATCTAAAATATATTTAGTTGGGTTAGGCTAAAATAAATTGCGCTTGTTATAATAATGTTAGGTAAGTTTTCTAAGTTCATTTTGGTGCAAAATTATAAACTTTTACATCAACATTAATGAAAAAAATCTGTCTTTAAACGTATAAGAGAAAATTTTAAAAAGGATTTAATTTTAAATGAGTTCTTGCTAATTGACCAGTTTTACATATTCGGCACGACATTATATATATATATATATATATATATATATATATATATATATATATATATATATATATATATATATATATATGATCAGTTATGGAAGGAGAAAAGAGAATATGAATGTGTAAATTCAAGAATTATGTGGATTAAAGTAAAGGTTGGATGCGAGAAGTGGGTCATAATAAGCGTGTATGCACCTGGAGAAGAGAGGAATGCAGAGGAGAGAGAGAGATTTTGGGAGATGTTAAGTGAATGTATAGGAGCCTTTGAACCAAGTGAGAGAGTAATTGTGGTAGGGGACTTGAATGCTAAAGTAGGAGAAACTTTTAGAGAGGGTGTGGTAGGTAAGTTTGGGGTGCCAGGTGTAAATGATAATGGGAGCCCTTTGATTGAACTTTGTATAGAAAGGGGTTTAGTTATAGGTAATACATATTTTAAGAAAAAGAGGATAAATAAGTATACACGATATGATGTAGGGCGAAATGACAGTAGTTTGTTGGATTATGTATTGGTAGATAAAAGACTGTTGAGTAGACTTCAGGATGTACATGTTTATAGAGGGGCCACAGATATATCAGATCACTTTCTAGTTGTAGCTACACTGAGAGTAAAAGGTAGATGGGATACAAGGAGAATAGAAGCATCAGGGAAGAGAGAGGTGAAGGTTTATAAACTAAAAGAGGAGGCAGTTAGGGTAAGATATAAACAGCTATTGGAGGATAGATGGGCTAATGAGAGCATAGGCAATGGGGTCGAAGAGGTATGGGGTAGGTTTAAAAATGTAGTGTTAGAGTGTTCAGCAGAAGTTTGTGGTTACAGGAAAGTGGGTGCAGGAGGGAAGAGGAGCGATTGGTGGAATGATGATGTAAAGAGAGTAGTAAGGGAGAAAAAGTTAGCATATGAGAAGTTTTTACAAAGTAGAAGTGATGCAAGGAGGGAAGAGTATATGGAGAAAAAGAGAGAAGTTAAGAGAGTGGTGAAGCAATGTAAAAAGAGAGCAAATGAGAGAGTGGGTGAGATGTTATCAACAAATTTTGTTGAAAATAAGAAAAAGTTTTGGAGTGAGATTAACAAGTTAAGAAAGCCTAGAGAACAAATTGATTTGTCAGTTAAAAATAGGAGAGGAGAATTATTAAATGGAGAGTTAGAGGTATTGGGAAGATGGAAGGAATATTTTGAGGAATTGTTAAATGTTGATGAAGATAGGGAAGCTGTGATTTCGTGTATAGGGCAAGGAGGAATAACATCTTGTAGGAGTGAGGAAGAGCCAGTTGTGAGTGTGGGGGAAGTTCGTGAGGCAGTAGGTAAAATGAAAGGGGGTAAGGCAGCCGGGATTGATGGGATAAAGATAGAAATGTTAAAAGCAGGTGGGGATATAGTTTTGGAGTGGTTGGTGCAATTATTTAATAAATGTATGGAAGAGGGTAAGGTACCTAGGGATTGGCAGAGAGCATGCATAGTTCCTTTGTATAAAGGCAAAGGGGATAAAAGAGAGTGCAAAAATTATAGGGGGATAAGTCTGTTGAGTGTACCTGGTAAAGTGTATGGTAGAGTTATAATTGAAAGAATTAAGAGTAAGACAGAGAATAGGATAGCAGATGAACAAGGAGGCTTTAGGAAAGGTAGGGGGTGTGTGGACCAGGTGTTTACAGTGAAACATATAAGTGAACAGTATTTAGATAAGGCTAAAGAGGTCTTTGTGGCATTTATGGATTTGGAAAAGGCGTATGACAGGGTGGATAGGGGGGCAATGTGGCAGATGTTGCAAGTGTATGGTGTAGGAGGTAGGTTACTGAAAGCAGTGAAGAGTTTTTACGAGGATAGTGAGGCTCAAGTTAGAGTATGTAGGAAAGAGGGAAATTTTTTCCCAGTAAAAGTAGGCCTTAGACAAGGATGTGTGATGTCACCGTGGTTGTTTAATATATTTATAGATGGGGTTGTAAGAGAAGTAAATGCGAGGGTCTTGGCAAGAGGCGTGGAGTTAAAAGATAAAGAATCACACACAAAGTGGGAGTTGTCACAGCTGCTCTTTGCTGATGACACTGTGCTCTTGGGAGATTCTGAAGAGAAGTTGCAGAGATTGGTGGATGAATTTGGTAGGGTGTGCAAAAGAAGAAAATTAAAGGTGAATACAGGAAAGAGTAAGGTTATGAGGATAACAAAAAGATTAGGTGATGAAAGATTGAATATCAGATTGGAGGGAGAGAGTATGGAGGAGGTGAACGTATTCAGATATTTGGGAGTGGACGTGTCAGCGGATGGGTCTATGAAAGATGAGGTGAATCATAGAATTGATGAGGGAAAAAGAGTGAGTGGTGCACTTAGGAGTCTGTGGAGACAAAGAACTTTGTCCTTGGAGGCAAAGAGGGGAATGTATGAGAGTATAGTTTTACCAACGCTCTTATATGGGTGTGAAGCGTGGGTGATGAATGTTGCAGCGAGGAGAAGGCTGGAGGCAGTGGAGATGTCATGTCTGAGGGCAATGTGTGGTGTGAATATAATGCAGAGAATTAGTAGTTTGGAAGTTAGGAGGAGGTGCGGGATTACCAAAACTGTTGTCCAGAGGGCTGAGGAAGGGTTGTTGAGGTGGTTCGGACATGTAGAGAGAATGGAGCGAAACAGAATGAC
>NC_091310.1:21117260-21142260 GCF_038502225.1 Cherax quadricarinatus | reverse complement strand
AATGCAATAAAAACTTCCCTACCTTTATCTAAATACTGTTCACATATATGCTTCAATGTAAACACTTGACCTACACATCCCCTACGCACTCTGAAGCCTCCTTGCTCATCCGCAATTCTACATTCTGTCTTACCTCTAATTCTTTCAATTATAACTCTACCGTATACTTTTCCTGGTATACTCAGTAAACTTATTCCTCTATAATTTTTACAATCTCTTTTGTCCCCTTTCCCTTTATATAAAGGGACTATACATGCTCTCCGCCAATCGCTAGGTACCTTCCCCTCTTTCATACATTTATTAAACAAAAGTACCAACCACTCCAACACTATATCCCCCCTGCTTTTAACATTTCTGTCATGATCCCATCAGTTCCAGCTGCTTTACCCCCTTTCATTCTACGTAATGCCTCACGTACCTCCCCCACACTTACATTCTGCTCTTCTTCACTCCTAAAAGATGGTATATCTCCCTGGCCAGTGCATGAAATTACCGCCTCCCTTTCTTCCTCAACATTTAAAAGTTCTTCAAAATATTCTCGCCATCTACCCAATACCTCCATCTCCCCATCTACTAACTCCCCTACTCTGTTTTTAACTGACAAATCCATATTTTCCCTAGGCTTTCTTAACTTGTTTAACTCACTCTAAAATTTTTTCTTATTTTCATTAAAATTTCTTGACAGTGCCTCTCCCACTCTTTCATCTGCTCTCCTTTTGCACTCTCTCACCACTCTCTTCACCTTTCTTTTACTCTCCATATACTCTGCTCTTCTTATAACACTTCTGCTTTGTAAAAACCTCTCGTAAGCTACCTTTTTCTCTTTTATCACACCCTTTACTTCATCATTCCACCAATCACTCCTCTTTCCTCCTGCCCCCACCCTCCTATAACCACAAACTTCTGCCCCACATTCTAATACTGCATTTTTAAAACTATTTCAACCCTCTTCAACCCCCTCACTACTCATCTTTGCACTAGCCCACCTTTCTGCCAATAGTCGCTTATATCACGCCCGAACTTCCTCCTCCCTTAGTTTATACACTTTCACCTCCCTCTTACTTGTTGTTGCCACCTTCCTCTTTTCCCATCTACCTCTTACTCTAACTGTAGCTACAACTAAATAATGATCTGATATATCAGTTGCCCCTCTATAAACATGTACATCCTGGAGCCTACCCATCAACCTTTTATCCACCAATACATAATCTAACAAACTACTTTCATTACGTGCTACATCATACCTTGTATATTTATCCTCTTTTTCATAAAATATGAATTACTTATTACCAAATTTCTTTCTACACATAGCTCAATTAAAGGCTCCCCATTTACATTTACCCCTGGCACCCCAAATTTACCTACTACTACCTCCATAACATTTTTACCCACTTTAGCATTGAAATCCCCAACCACCATTACTCTCACACTTGATTCAAAACTCCCCACGCATTCACTCAACATTTCCCAGAATCCCTCTCTCTCCTCTACACTTCTCTCTTCTCCAGGTGCATACACGCTTACTATAACCCACTTTTCACATCCAATCCTTATTTTACTCCACATAATCCTTGAATTTATGCATTTGTAGTCCCTCTTTTCCTGCCATAGCTTATCCTTCAACATTATTGCTACTCCTTCTTTAGCTCTAACTCTATTTGAAACCCCTGACCTAATCCCATTTATTCCTCTCCATTGAAACTCTCCCACCCCCTTCAGCTTTGTTTCACTTAAAGCCAGGACATCCAGCTTCTTCTCATTCATAACATCCACAATCATCTCTTTCTTATCATTTGCACAACATCCACGCACATTCAGACTTCCCACTTTGACAATTTTCTTCTTCTTATTCTTTTTAGTAATCTTTACAGGAAAAGGGGTTACTAGCCCATTGTTCCCGGCATTTTAGTTGACTTTTACAACACGCATGGCTTACGGAGGAAAGATTCTTATTCCACTTCCCCATGGATATAAAAGGAAAAGTAATAAGACCATGAACTATTAAGATAAAATCAAAGAAAACTCAGATGAGTGTGTATAAATAAACGTGTACATGTATGTGTAGTGTGACCTAAGTGTAAGTAGAAGTAGCAAGAAGTACCTGTAATCTTGCATATTTATGAGACAGACAAAAGACACCAGCAATCCTACCATCATGTAAAACAATTACAGGCTTTCGTTTTACACTCACTTGGCAGGACGGTAGTACCTCCCTGGGTGGTTGCTGTCTACCAACCTACTACCTCAATATATATATATATATATATATATATATATATATATATATATATATATATATATATATATATATATATATATATATATATATATATATATATGTATTTACATTTGGGTCACACTACACATACATGTACAAGCATATATACACACACCCCTCTGGGTTTTCTTCTATTTTCTTTCTAGTTCTTGTGCTTGTTTATTTCCTCTTACCTCCATGGGGAAGTGGAACAGAATTCTTCCTCCGTAAGCCATGCGTGTTGTAAGAGGCAACTAAAATGCCAGGAGCAAGGGGCTAGTAACCCCTTCTCCTGTATATATTACTGAATGAAAAAGGAGAAAATTTCGTTTATCCTTTTGGGCCACCCCGCCTCGGTGGGATACGGCCGGTGTGTTGAAAGAATATATATATATAATATATATATATATATATATATATATATATATATATATATATATATATATATTCATTCATTCCTGGGAAGAGACGGAGTGAGTGAAATCAGTGCCAGTACAGATCCCGGGACAAGTGCAAGAACAAACAAAAGCATATACACAGGCACAGCAACAATAATCTGAACAGATGTGATAAGAGGTTCATGCACGCAGAGATATACTGTAATTTGTGCAGCTTCAAGTACGCACACAAGTATAGTTAGACAAGGAAGCTTTCACATCGTATATAGTAGCTCTTACTGTCAGATATAATTAGGGTGATACAGCAATATTTTCTTAGTCTATAATTTATTCAGTGATTGTCGAAACTGGTAGAGATAACTAGATTCAGTTATATAGCAGATGACAACAGATAACTTAATTTGTGCCTTTATAATCATTCAAGAATATACTTTCACACTTGCTTTTAATCTCAGTCTCTCTGTCTCTCTTTCTCTCTCATGGATCCCTATGCGAGTTTAGTTCTGCTCACACTCATCATTTTTATTCATACATTCGACTTCGTTGTATAGTTCTCCGAAGCGTTATTTTGTGATGCTACTTGGCACTTTGTTCCATTCACCTGCAGCTTGACTGCTAAGCCAATGTTTTCCAGTATTCTCCTGAAATTTGTTGTGATATTTACGCTTCCAGATCTGTATTCCCTTCTGTCATGCACGTCATCTATGTTTAACGTAAATATCATCCATCATCACACGTTTTATAAGATTATTTAGGCTCAATGATCTTAATCACCTTTGTGGAGTAGATTAATTATGGGTTTTAACTTTACCACTCTTCATTGTACGTTTTCAAACACATTTACATTCATTCTGTAATATGAAGACCAATACTGTCACGTAATAAAAAACGAGGCTTTACCAGCAATATGCATATTTGTAGTATAATCTTCTAACTCCTGTTCCTGCACTTCTCTGTATGAAGCCAAGTAATAACTTTATACACAGTTAACTAGCCATCAGAATTCTACTTAGTTGGACTCTTAGTTCTTCTTTTCATCCATTTTGATAGAGCTCTATAATACTCATCTAATAAGTGTCGTGGTAATTTTCATTCCACAGTATTAGGACCTAATATAAGTTCACGTTAACACTGTCATCGTTCCTACCACGATATTAACTTAACCGCAATTATCCTGAAATTGCCAGTTGATGCCAGGACCTTATAAGAATTCATACTAATAATTTCACATTAATGGGAAAATAAGTAATGAAAAACTATAATTTAACGGAGACAACAATCATGTTCATATATTGTATCTGTATCTTGCTGGTTTATGTATATTGTGAGCGACAACGAAGCCCACTATTACTCCGTGTGGAAGCAATATCCTTTTCACGAACTCCAGTACTTCAGTTGTCTTAAGGATCTGCTGTATTGCCTGCTGGAAAGATCAAGTAACTGTCAGAGTCGTTCTTTGGGGTGACCGGGTGTAGACGTGTGAATTGTTCATTACTTTAGAATTTATTCTTGATTGTAACCATTACCTTTGTACCTTATTCAGCTATCGAAACTTTGGGGCCCAGTCCCTGGACCCATTATGTACCTCTGTAATCCTTTGACTACTTCCCGCAGGATGGGTATGGGGTGCATAATAAATATATTAAACTAAATTGGGGAAGAAGGGAGTGGGTGTTTTTTTTTTCTGGGGCCCTCTGTCTGCAGTCTCGGATAAATTGCGATGGAAATTGTATTGCGGGAAAGATGTCGCTAATGGTGTCATAATCCTTTTAAAAAAATCTGGGCTGCGAAGTCGATCAAGACAACAAGTTAGTTCTTTCAGTCATGGCTTTTTTTCAGTAAATTTATGGAAAAATAAAATTTCGCCTCTTGACCAATTTAATGCAGAAAATATCTAAAGAGGGAAGTGTGTTCTCTCTCCTCTTCAATAGTGAACTGTATGGAAGGTTCAACAGAATTAAAACGGTGCTTGTGAAGCAATGCCAATAACAGATGTTATTAGCATTGCTCAGTTTATGAGTTTCAGGGAAACTGTACATTCTGATTAGTTTCAGATTTGGAGAATAAAGGTTGCATAGCGTCTTTCCCTGTTCAGACTGTTTAAGAATACAGCATCTGTGGAAAAATTACTCTTTTCTAACTCAATTCATTGTGTATTACAATTGTCTATATTCACCTATATGTGGTTGCAGGAGTTGATACTTAGCTCCTGAACCCGCTAGATTCACTCCTTCCTAATCTCGTGGATCATGGTGTACCTATTCATAAAACTATGTATGAGGCCAGCTTCCACCACGGCATCTATATCTTTCCACTTCCTGGCCACCCTGAGAATGAAGAAATACTTCCTAACATCTCTGTGGCTCACCTGTGTCTAACTTCCAGATGTTCCCCTGATTACCGGTTTCTCGCCTCTCAAACAGCCTGTCCCTGTTTATCCTATCAATTTCATTCTATTATGCGTGTTATTATGTCTCCAAATATTCTACTGTCCACCATTGTCGATAAAATCAATTCCGTAAACCTCTCCTAGTAGCTCATATTCCTGCATTGTCTCCGGTTTCTTAAAATGCTTTTCTCAAGAGTTTACTCCATACCTGAAATAGCATACTCCAAGATAAGCCTGACATATGTTATATAAAGGTTCCGAAATGATTTTCTGTTGACATCCATGAAGGCAACTCTCAGATTTGCTAGACGACTATTAGCTACGGAGATTATCTGGCTGATCACTAGGTCTGAGTGAGGACTTCAGCCTCTGTCTTCCGATTTTACACTGCGTGTCTGGTTTTCTTAACCCTTCCTCAGTCTTTATAACCTTGCAACTTCTGGGGATTGAATTCAAACAACCATTTATTGCAGGTTGTCCAGATCCATTTGCATCGTTTCCGTGTCATCAGTTTTTATTATTTTACATCAGCAAAAAGCGATACAGCCGATTCACTACTATCTGGACTGGCATTCACAGAAACCAGAAACAGTACAGGCCGAATATCCCGTGTTACTCTTCCCCAATTGGACGTCTCTTCCTTGATCACTCTTTGCCTCTTTTCCCCAAGGTTCTCTTTGATCCATCGATACATTCCCTGTTATTTCAGTGCGTTCTCGCTTAACTGTGGTTGCAGATGCTGAGTAGTGTTCATGACAACTATTCCTTCTCCTTTACCTGCAGTGGTAATCCTGACGTTTTGGCGTTTTCGTAATGTTGGTTTACATGGTGGCTGTATGATTACATTAAGCATTACTTGTATAAAATCTGACAAATTCGGAAGTTGAATCAACTAACAAGATTGAGTACCAAGCTGGAAAGTGTTGAGAGGAAGAGACGGAATTCACACCCAGAAACAACAGCAACAGTACGTAGAGAGGGAGAGAGAGAGAGAGAGAGAGAGAGAGAGAGAGAGAGAGAGAGAGAGAGAGAGAGAGAGAGAGAGAGAGAGAGAGAGAGAGAGAGAGAGTGAGAGAGAGAGAGAGAGAGAGAGAGAGAGAGAGAGAGAGAGAGTGAGAGAGTGAGAGTTAGAGAGTTAGAGTTAATGGCTCAACCAAAAACAAAGAAAAAAACTAGATAAAGAGCATGGAAAATTATAGAAAGTAGAGGGCGGAAAAAAGAGACCTGAGCAGAAGAACCAGATACAAATATACATAGATGAGAAGCTGAGCGATAATATGAGCACAACACAGCAGTGAAAGTCACCTCTGAACTGAAACTTTTACAGACAAACTAGAAAGACAAAAGATATGTCATTAATATTATTAGATATACCCGAAGAAAAACCCCTACCTGGTTGCATGAAATTTTCCATCCTCAAAGGTTTTTGTTTATAACTGGTTTATAATTTATTTAAAAAGTTACAAACATCTCATGTCAAATCAGGGGTAAAGAAAGGGCCTCCTAATAACTCCTGGCAGAGCTAATTAGTAAATACCATTAAAGTGATCTCTCATAGTTTTCCACCACTTGCCACTTGGATTACCACGTTCTAGAGAACTGTTCAGAACCTTTTCACTTCTTGGCGGCCAATTCAGTAACATGCCTTAATATGTTTAATTTAAAGGAATAATTCGTAGGGGATAATTCTTAAGTCCACATGAAATGAAAATACTTAGTTTATTAATACTGAATCATTTAGTATTTTGTCACTAAGAGAAAGATATAAAGTCAGAAGAAAAACTATACTTCTAAATTTGTAGAAAGAGAAAGAAATATGGTAAAATGGTAGGCGAATGATACCACTTGTAATTTAAAGTCCAGTGTTTTAAAATCACCCTACAGCTGAGGAGGTTCAAACTTCCAAATCCAGATTTCTTGAACTGCCTCACTAACTCTCACACACTAGTTAAACCCTGGTCATTCACTACAAGTGCCTCCCTCCACCAAGCCTTCCTCTGATACGACCTCCACCTCTTCTTCGGCTAACTATAAATATCACATCATCTAACCACTGAATCCTTCCAAAAAAAAGAGGGGGAGGGGTCTTGTCCTCCTTTCAGCTCATAATTTCAATTCACTTTTGGCTTACGGGTCACAGCCTATGTGAGCATATACGGTGTGTGTGTGTGTGTGTGTGTGTGTGTGTGTGTGTGTGTGTGTGTGTGTGAGAGAGAGAGAGAGAGAGAGAGAGAGAGAGAGAGAGAGAGAGAGAGAGAGAGAGAGAAAGGTAAAAGCCTCGTCTGATCTACTTCCAACTTCCAACAGTAGCGCATCCTACGTACAACAAGGCTGGGATAATTAATGGAGTACGTAGATGTCAATTTTACAGTTTTATTTATAAAATGGTATGTACTTTTCCCATGAAATAATGGAGTATGCTTCTTCTGAATAGCATGAATCGTTATTCTTATTCTCGTTGATGCATCTTATTGATATGACAATTCACCATAAGTTCAGACTGTGTAAATGTAAATTTGTCAAATTACTAACATAATTAAAAGACTTAGAACAGTTGAATTCTGAGCAATAACTGAAGAATGTCTCACCTGATAGGCTTCAAATTTTCGGTGATGTTGGGTTGGCAACTTTTAATTTTGCCATTTTTGTTAAATTTGTTCCTTGGCATTAACTGAAGAATACTGTATTTATCTGAAATGCAAATCCCAGTTTCTTTAAAAGAAAACCAAGGTAATGTTAAATTAACATTACCTAAGAAAAGAAGAGAGATATTGAAAAAAACGCAGTTATGAAGGAACATATTTATGAATCACAAGATTAGTAAATCCTTTAAGTATTCTATTTTCCTTCAGCTTTATTCCAAAGCAGATAATATTCTCAATGTTCTTTTCTTCCACCACATCAAATTTGCCTCAATTTTTAGTCGTTATCTATAATTAGAGAAAGATTCACCTGAGAGACGGGCATGTCCCATTTCTCAACTTCACAAAGCCATTCCTAATTTTGGTTTCACATGTGATAACTTAAAAAAGCCTCTTCTGATCGGCATCAAAGTTTTAATATTTCTTAATACCATTAAGATTCGAACTGTTATTGTAGTGTATAGATGCTAATATAAGTTTTATTTCTAAACTAGCATGACGTTATTTTCTCCTGATTAAAACTCTTCTGAATGGCTTTAGTCAATAACCGATACATCTTATGAAAAGAATGACGCTTTTGACGCTAAGGCTGTGTGGGTGCAAATTTGTTTACTAGTGAAGAAAGTTTGACGAAATCCTAATAACATGAGTGTAAACTAGCACGATTTGAACTCATGACAAAATAGTTCTAAAATTAGCAGTTCAGTGCTCTAACAAGTATACTATACTGACCTAATATAAGATACCCAACTAGGTAATAATACAACTTTGAAGGCATTTCAGCAAGATCCTGCCCGACCAGTGTAAGTACCTAAGTGTGTGGTTTAAAAAAAAAAAGCGTTTGGAGTAACAGTGTGGCTCATGCTAACCTTCCAGATGAATATATGAGGTATTATTAAAAAGTTCCCAGACTCGAATTTTCACGCGCTTCCTGGGTGAAATATGGCGGTGGTGTAGATCATACTGAGCAGTACATTCCTTTGTGAAGTAGAGTGGTGAGTTTCAGAGGCCAGGGAATTTTGTTTTGAGAGATTTTAAAATTGACGTTGAAAAAATTATGGAAAATGTTTTCTTACCAAAAAATAGTGCATAATTCTGGAAAAATGTTGATGCAATCAGTTTCTATCATATTTCTAAGTATGTTTTTTTTCAAAAATGTAATTTTTATGTTTTTGCTGTCATCAAGAGAACATTTTGGCAATTAGGTTTTTTTTTAACTCCAAAAATTACTATTGTTATGATTGTCTCATTCTAAATACTCAACACGGCAACTTCTGTAAGGACTGAAGTGAATAGCACAGAGTGGTTGCTGCTCAGTTGCCTCTGGGCTGTCAATAATAGGGGTTTGCAAAAAGCTCAGATTTGGCGCGCCATGTCCATAGAGTTTTATAGAAAAAATATGAATAACTCAGGAATAAGTTGACATTTATTTTCAATTTTGCAAAGAGTAATAATAGGAGTGTCATGATTTTTTTTCACACATTATTGATGAATGATGGCTCTATTAAATTTCAGGGTTGATTTGCAATATGCTTTATCATTTTGTTTCTACTGAATCTTATTCTCGCAAAAAACTCCTTAAAAAAAAAACAAATTTCACATATTTTTATAATGCAATCTATTGACATTTCTCGCAAAAAACTTGAAATGTAGATACTTTAACTCTATCTTTCGTATGATGATGACTATAACATTGTACATCTTACAATTTTGTAGGCCAGCGAGGGTTTTATATATACAATTTTGCAATATCTTGCAATTTTGCAACATGAAGCTAATACAAACAAGTGTGTAGAATGCAAAGTGCTTTTTAAATCACAGAATAAACCTTCACTGAAACTGGACCCCAAAAAAATATAAACTATCCTGGCTCCTTCAGTGCGGCCGGTCATTCCGTTGAGGTTAGATGGACATTTTTATGTTATGCTGTCGGGCGTTGTTGCACTGGAATATTTTAAAAAAGAACAACATGTGTGCGAGAGACAGTGTATGTGTACGTGTGTGTGCGCAATTTTGTTTCAAGCTAGGCAAAATTGCTAGTGAAACTCACAATCATTTGGTGAAGCAATGGGTCGGACAAAATGTTTTGAATAGTTTTCTCAATTTGAACATGAGGTGAGTGACAGCAAAATTGTGACTCGCTTGCTGACTCAATACCAAAAAGTCTATTGCTTAGCTGTTTGTCAGGAGCTGAAAAAACAAGTCGAGGATGACTTAGATATTTTTCCTTAGGTCGTTACTAGGGACGAAACTTGGAACTACATAGTGGGAATCGTTCATCGGGAATTTGTTCCAGCAGGGCTGACTGATGACCGAAATTTTTACATTGAGGTTCCAAGACGTTTGAGGGAAGACGTGAAGAAGAAATGTCCTGCATTGTGGGTGTCCAACGTTGGTTCATTCACCCTGACAATGTCTTTACTTACGCAACACTGTCAAGCGTTTTCTGGCCAACGACAACAACATGGTGGTTGTTCCCCGCCTATCCTACTCCGCAGATCTGTGACTTCATCGTTTTCTCAAAAATAAAAATGGCACTCATGGGGCGGCGTTTTAAAGAAGTAGAGGATATTCAAGTAGAACTGCAGGCTTCACTAGACACCTTTAGGAAAGAAGAGTTCCAGAAATGTCTTGAGAAGTGGCAGAGGCGATGGGATCAGAGTATAGCCTCCCAAGGAGAGTATTTCAAGGGGACAATTTCAACTAGGTGATTAGGTAAGCCTATATATTTTTTTTTTCATGGCAGTCTAGGAACAGTTTGTTTGATAGCCCCTTGTACATAGTTGGCTGAATCTTATTAGACCAGCTTGGTACAGTGTTTAAAATCAGCACTGGCTTGCTGATTTTAGAATTGGGTTACCATGGGATTGATTCCTGACTATTCAATGAATATTAAACAAACTTGGAAATGTTGGAATCTGTGCGATAATGAAAGGCTGCATCTTCTGACCAGCTTCAAATATTTAGTGCTGTATTTTCCTTCTAAATTTATGAAGCTTCACACTGATTTTATGTTGTTTAAGGCTTCAGTTGCCAATTATATCACAAATTAGTTTCGTGCATTAATAAGAGAACGCTTCTTCTGTTCTATTTAACACCTAAATGCTGGTGTGTCTCAATTTCAAGAAGCTTTGGACTGATTTTAGGCTGGGTAAATCTCAATTTTATTGAAGAAATTTAAAAACTGAATAATGTTTATGTCATATGTGAATGCCTTATTCAGTGAGCTTCAAATCATCATTGCCGATAACCTCAGGCTGTAACCTCTAAGTTGCTTTAAACTTTCAAGCAGTGGTGTATTTAGGATAGTGAACTCTGTGTAATATTTAAGAGAAAAGATTTTCTGACAGGCTTTGAACTTTTAAGATGGAAGTTTCAGATTGGGTTTGGGCTCTGTAGGTGGTAATTTGTTACTTTTAATCGAGAAACTGAGACAGTAGTTTCCATATGATAACTAATTAAAATCTATTCTTAGTGTCAGATTTTCAATGCTGATAATCCCAAGATAAGTCATAATGAATGACAGTCGATGAACAAATAGAAAAATGGACAGTGACTCTTGCCGGCTGTAAAATCATCTTATTGTAAGCTCTGTGGTTCAAGTCTCCCTCTAACTTGTACTTTCATTGATAATATATAATAGCATTAATATCTCATGTTGCCCTCTATACTATCCCTTCTTGCCTGCACAGATGAAGAGATGGCCCAACTTTTGCGATACAAAGTTAGCTTTCTTCATGTTGTATATCGACCAAAACACTAGTTTCTTCAGCCTCAAGGTGGGTAGGAAGCGGAGAGACCTGGTCGATGTAGCAGAGGAGACAGACTCCGTACATCGTTATAAAATAGGTATAATAGTGGCAAGTTAAGAAGCAGGGCCAAGAACTAAGATTCAACCTCAACATCCTCAAATAAGCAAGTGCAAATGTGTAAGAACACAGATATACTCAATATTCTTTAACTGGTGTGACACAGTAACATTATCCCTCAGCTATTAAGAACTGCCGATCTACGGGAGTGAATTATTCCCATATTATGGTGCAAGACCAGCTGACTACACAGAAAGATCTCGCCCAACAATAAGGTTATAAAAATAATGTAGTTGCTGAGCTGGCTGAAAGAGAAAAATTTTGAGAAAACTATTTATGAGTGAAGCTGCTTCTGAAATCAGTGCCGAAAGACTTGCAGGTTTATGTATCAAGTGGCTTAATTAACTGTAAACATTTATTGTCATTCTAAATTGTATTCCCAATTCTCATATGAACAAGTGAACAAGTAGATCATTTTAACCCCCTATGGTGTTATCTTATTCAGCTCCCAGGTACCTAGTAATTTTGTTTACCATACTTACATTATTAGAGAAATAATTATATTCCCTTAAACAATGGTTTATTATTTTCCCCGAGTATAATTCCTCCGATATTGAGATGTTAAATTAAGTGGTGTTTAAGTACCAACAAGTGCTCAACTAAGTGGTGCAATGAAAGTACACATTCCTCTCGCCTCCTCCTCCCCACCAAGGAATGACACTGGTCTCATTATCCCTCTAAACTAATTAGCAAATTTCTGCCTTTAATCGTGAGGCGCTGACAATCACACACAAAATATTTCGAAATCAGTATTTTTTTGCAATCTCGATTAACATATATTGCTGGTGTTTAATTTATATTTTAATAACAACGGATTAAAATTTTGTCATCTAAAGTAGGATGGATAATTAAGAGATATTGACTATTGCAATATTTTCCTAACCCTAACGAGTTCCCTAATATTAATGGAACTCTGACCATTACAGTAATATATATATATATATATATATATATATATATATATATATATATATATATATATATATATATATATATATCTGTGTGTGTGTGTGTGTGTGTGTGTGTGTGTCGTGCCGAATAGGCAGAACTTGCGATCTTGGCTTAAATAGCAACGTTCATCTTGCCATATAGGACAAGTGAAAATTTGTGTATGCAATAATTTCGCCAAAATCATTCTGAACCTAACGAAAAAAATATATTTCACTGTGTTGGTTCAGTATTAAATTATTGTAAACAAATCTAAAATATATTATGCTGGGTTAGGCTAAAATAAGTTGGTCTTGTTATAATAAGGTTAGGTAAGTTTTCTAAGATTCTTTTGGTGCAAAATTAAAATTTTTTACATTAACATTAATGAAAAAAATATATCTTTAAACGTATAAAAGAAAATTTCAGAAAGAACGTAATTTTAAATGAGTTCTTGCTAATTGACCAGTTTTACATATTCGGCACGACATAATATATATATATATATATATATATATATATATATATATATATATATATAATACATACATATATGTGCATTAAGATCACAGTAAACAGGTTACATCACAATGTGAGAAATCACGAAAGCACTTCGAATATCACTATTTTTCATAGCGGTTGTTCTGCATATATTAGGTGTGCATCTTTACGATTATATATATAATGTCGTGCTGAATATGTAAAACTTGTGATCTTGGCTTAAACAGCAACGCTCTTCTTGCCATACAAGACAAGTGAAAATTTGTGCATGCAGTAATTTCGCAGAAATCATTCTGAACCTAACGAAAAAAATATATTTCATTGTGTTTGTTTATTATTAAATTATTGTAAAGGTATCTAAAATATATTTAGTTGGATTAGGCTAAAATATGTTGCGCTTGTTATAATAAGGTTAGGTAAGTTTTCTAAGATTCTTTAGGTGCAAAATTATAAATTTTTACATTAAAATTAATGAAAAAAAATGATATCTTTAAACGTATAACAGACAATTTTAGAAAGGACTTAATTTTAAATGAGTTCTTGCTAATTAACCAGTTTTATCTATTAGGCACGATATATATATATATATATATATATATATATATATATATATATATATATATATATATATATATATATATATATATATATATATATATATGCAATAATGTCACAGTAATCAGGTGATTTCAGAATATGCAAAACAACCTCTGTGAAAGAATAATGAAATTCCAAGCGCTTTCGTGACTACTCACATTGTTCCTTGATTCTGTGAGTAGTCACGAATGCGCTTGGAATTTCATTATTCTTTCACAGTGGTTGTTTTGTGTGTGTGTGTATATATATATATATATATATATATATATATATATATATATATATATATATATATATATATATATATATATATATAAGATGGACAAGGGTTTGAACCGTTGTCCTGAGATTGGCAGGTCCATCACTTTAAATTTGAGCTACAGAGCTTCTAATAGGAAAGTTCCACGGACAGCTTTGTAATGTCTGCATCAGAGGACACAAACTGTGACTCATCTGTTATTTCCCACAGTTCTAGCAACCTTCACAGCAAATATTTTCTCACTTCCCTCTAAGCTATAGTCCATGAACTTGATTTTAGTTGTAAATGAATAAGCATAAAGATGGACGAGGGCTTGAACCGTGGGTGCCTTATTCAAGTGTTTGTTGCACTATTACTCACCTCGGGAAATTTATTAGTCTGACGAAGCTTAAACACAGTGTGGTGAGGCAGTGCCCTCCTGGGTATGTAAATTATTATGCTTTGCTCTGATTAATTTAGTCTTGATTGCTACTACAGAGTTAACAGTCAAAAAGTACTTTTAGCAGCACGCAATCAGGATGAGCATTGGTTGAAGCTTCTTGCAACATAGATCTCACTGCAACGAAGGTTGGATGCTTGGTTGATTGAAATTATTTTATATTTGGAAGAATCAAAGTGCTGTTTCCTATGACAAGCATTTGAAGACCCGCTAATAGGGAGCAGTTGGCATCTGCCTGAGGGCCAGAATGCAGGAACCACATTTTACGTTCTTGAGCCAGTGTGTTGGTGCTATATCCAGCCAGTATGAAGAGAAATCAGGTGAAATGTTGTTGCTAAGTCTAACCACTATGGACGCAGCACGTTGGTGCTACATATAGATACGATGAAAAAGAGAAATGAGATCAGTCTGCTGGCAAGGAAATGAGATCAGTCTGCTGGAAAGGAAATGAGATCAGTCTGCTTAAAAGGAAACAGTCTGCTGAGATTATAAACATCATGAAAACAGGAAACAAGGTGTTAGTGTCTCCTTGATGAACTCCCTTTTGCCCGTGACTTCGTGGTCCCTCGCTGAGACAAGGTCTACAAGTGCTGGTGCTATCATAACCGCGTACAAGGGTTACATACAATAATAATAGTAATAAAATATTTATTTCTACATGTATATGACACATTTTATATAGACTTAGCTGACATCAATGATATACTATACTGGTTATGTGGAGCAATTCGGGCAATTTAGGTTATTATTCTCCCCAGGATGAGACCCACACCAGTCAACTAACACCAACGTACCTACTTACTGCTAGGCGAACAGAGTCATCAGGTGTAAGGAAACAGGTCCAATGTTTCCACCCATACCAGAGATCGAACCATGGACACAGTGTGTGAGCAGAGTGCGCTACCGACCGAACTACCTCCTCAGTAATAAAATGACAATAATTCTCTTCCCTCTGCAGGCACCAACGTCAACATATTCTCATCCAGAGTTTTAAAATTATGGAAATCCACTTTTTTATCAATTGCAACCTGTCGTTTCCCTGGGAGACCGACTCCCTAATGTCGCGCTCCCCTCAGACACTGACAGATCTTAATGTTTCCTAGTACGAAGCGAGGGGACGTGTCCCAACCGGAGTGGTGAGGGGACTGTTGTGACACTACGGTAGTGAGAGGACGTGTGGTAACACCAGGGTAGTGAGGGGACGTGTTGTGACGCCACTGTAGTGAGGGGACGTGTTGTGGTGCCAAGGTAGTGAGGGGACGTGTGGTAACACCAGGGTAGCGAGAGGACGTGTTGTGACGCCACTGTAGTGAGGGGACGCGTTGTGACGCCAAGGTTGTGAGGGGACGTGTGGTAACACCATGGTAATGATGGGACGTGTTGTGACACCAGGGTAGTGAGGGGACGTGTTGTGACGCCAGGGTACCGACGGGACGTGTGGTAACCCCAGGTTGGTAAGGGATCGTGTGCTGGAGCCAGGGTGGCGAGGACGTGTTGTGACGCCAGGGTAGCGAGGGGACGTGTTGTGACGCCAGGGTAGTGAGGAGACGTGTGATGTCACCAGAGTGGTCAAGGAAAAATATTAATACAAAGGTGATTGGACGTGATATGGCATCAGGGTAGTGAGGGTACGTGTACTGGCACCAGGGTAGCGAGGGTACGTGTACTGGCACTAGAGTGGTGACATCAGAATAGTGAGGGAACGTGTGGTGACACCAGGGTGATGAGGGAACTTGTGGTGACACTAGGGTAATGAAGGGACGTGTGGTGACACCAGGGTGATGAGGGGACGCAGACGAGGAAAAGAAGAAGAAAATGAGCAAAAAAAAAAAAAAAAAAAAAAAAAAAAAAAAAAAAAAAAAAAGAAAAAATAAACATATGGAAAAGGAGGTAAAAAAGTAAAAAAAAAAAAGGAAGAATAAACAAATGGAAAAGGTAAAAGGAAAAAGAAAAAGGAAATTCTAAACGTGGAAAAGAAAAAAAGGTAAAACTAGACAGTCAAAAAAAAATTGGAAAAATAAAATAGATATGTAAAAACAGAATGACATAAAAGAGCCAATCAAGAAAATAAAACATTAACAGAGGGAGTAAGAGAAGCCAAATGAAAGATGGATGGGAAGAGACGTCGAAAATAGTGAATATAGAATGAGCAATGAGGGAGGAAAGTGAACAGATAAGGAAGTAATAAATGGGTGAGACTTAGGGAGTGTGGAATAAAGTGAAGAGTGGAACAGGAGGAAGCACGAGAGAGAGAGAGAGAGAGAGAGAGAGAGAATGGAGAGATGGAGAGAGAGATGGAGAGAGAGATGGAGAGAGAGATGGAGAGAGAGATGGAGAGAGAGATGGAGAGATGGAGAGATAGATGGAGAGAGAGATGGAGAGAGAGATGGAGAGAGAGATGGAGAGAGATGGAGAGAGAGATGGAGAGAGAGATGGAGAGAGAGATGGAGAGAGAGATGGAGAGAGAGATGGAGAGAGAGATGGAGAGAGAGATGGAGAGAGAGATGGAGAGAGAGATGGAGAGATGGAGAGATAGATGGAGAGAGAGATGGAGAGAGAGATGGAGAGAGAGATGGAGAGAGATGGAGAGAGAGATGGAGAGAGAGATGGAGAGAGAGATGGAGAGAGAGATGGAGAGAGAGATGGAGAGAGAGATGGAGAGAGAGATGGAGAGAGAGATGGAGAGAGAGATGGAGAGAGAGATGGAGAGAGAGATGGAGAGAGAGATGGAGAGATGGAGAGAGAGGAGAGAGAGATGGAGAGAGAGATGGAGAGAGAGATGGAGAGATGGAGAGAGAGATGGAGAGAGAGAGATGGAGAGAGATGGAGAGAGAGAGATGGAGAGAGATGGAGAGAGATGGAGAGAGATGGAGAGAGAGATGGATAGAGGGGGAGGAAAAAAAAGATGGAGAGAGAGAGACGTACCAAAAACGAGCTTGGCGTCACAGTAGGAAAAAGCCTCAGAAACTGCACTCAGAAAGCGTCAATGCTGTTGGGCTGTGTTGTAATGTTTTAGAGAGAATATTTCATCAAATGGAATCACTTCGTAATCTCCTAAAATCATTAGATTGTCTTCAAACTGTCGTAGATAACCAGAACAGGTGTAGATCAAGTGACATAGGATGCTCAGCTGATGCTGACACTATTGAGAAGGCCTGGAATTCTCACAATGAGATTAACACAACAGCAAAAAGCTGATGTGAATCAGCACTAGAGCTCTATGTGCAGATTGGACCGGACAGGAAATTCCATTGCAACTTTTCTTGGTCAACACAGAGGAAACATATATTACTCAACAATGCAGGAAGCCCTGGATCTGTCAGCTCCCATCCTATACCTTACAGTACACCTGACATCACTGCTCCAACACTGGTACACCTGACTGCGGAACTCTGCCCGCCTAACCCGGGTCAAGTTGTTCTTCACCAGTGATTGCTGTAGTTAATAGTTGATCGACCCTGTACCTGAGCAAGCAGCAGCAGAGATATCTGGTAGGAGTGGACGAGGACGTGGAAGAGGACGAGAAAAAAAAACGTGGAAGAGAGAGAGGTAGCCACCAACTGTCTAATTTTCCTCCCCACTCCCCATCTCATCTACGACTTCTTAGCATAACAGAGAACTGAGCATGATGATTTATCTCTCGCTCGGACCCGTCCTGGATATATCTGTCGTTTCAGGTGACAGAGCCTTCAACGCCGGAGAGATGTGGGCGAACTTGCTGTTATGTTCAAGGCCAATGTTGTTAATGTACTACACTCGGCTCCACATCGCGGACAGCGAAAAAACAGCTTCTGTACAATAGCAACTACAGTCTAGCACTGTTCTCAAGAACCTCACTTCAACTGAGATGATTGTTTTCTAGAATGACTCGAGTTTAGAACATGTTCGTACAGCATAACGACATCGATGAAATAAAATCAGTTGATTAATCAAAATCTATGGCTCACAGATGGCTTCAACTTCATCCTGTTCACTATTTGAATAACTCAGAATAATAATAATAACGCTTGCAAATGAACTGTGATAGGTAACAGCTCTTAGCATGTAAATAAAGAAAACCGGGAGGCCTGGTCGTGGACCTGGTCGTGGACCGGGCCGCGGGGGCGTTGATCCCCGGAATAACCTCCAGGACCCTCCAGGTAGACCTAACCATGTAAAAACCCTTGTGTAAATAGAGAGAGAGAGAGAGAGAGAGAGAGAGAGAGAGAGAGACAGAGAGAGAGACAGAGAGAGAGAGAGAGAGAGGGAGAGACAAAGAGACAGACAGAGACAGAGAGACAAAGAGAGAGAGAAATTAGATTTTGCCACCGAAGCGGCTAGTTTACTGTGCACTGCATATCCATCCTGTAGATGGTGGCACCAGATCATGTGGATATACAAAACGCCTGGGAACTGGGTCTCGAAAATGTTAACAGGAGTATAACTGGATTTATATTTACAACCAATTTAGGAAACTGGCTTAATATATCTAGCATTTTATTTTCCTTAATAAGACATCTTGACATATTACATGGGGTATTATATTCCTTAATAAGAGAGAGATAGAGAACAAGCATAATTGAAATATGCATGTGTATGTTTATATATATATATATATATATATATATATATATATATATATATATATATATATATATATATATATATATGTCGTGCCGAATATGTAAAACTGGTCAATTAGCAACAACTCATTTAAAAATAAGTCCTTTCTGAAATTTTCTCTTATACGTTTAAAGATATATTTTTTCATTAACGTTAATGTAAAAAATTTTAATTTTGCACCAAAAGAATCTTAGAAAACTTACCTAACCTTATTATAACAAGAGCAATTTATTTTAGCCTAACCCAACTAAATATATTTTAAATACGTTTACAATAATTTAGTACTAAACAAACACAATCAAATATATTTTTTTCGTTAGGTTCAGAATAATTTTAGCGAAATTATTGCATACACAAATTTTCACTTGTCCTATATGGCAAGTTGAGCGTTGCTATTTAAGCCAAGATCGCAAGTTCTGCCTATTCGGCACGACATTATATATATATATATATATATATATATATATATATATATATATATATATATATATATATATATATATATATATATATATATATATATATAAGAGTATAGTTTTACCAACGCTCTTATATGGGTGTGAAGCATGGGTGATGAATGTTGCAGCGAGGAGAAGGCTGGAGGCAGTGGAGATGTCATGTCTGAGGGCAATGTGTGGTGTGAATATAATGCAGAGAATTCGTAGTTTGGAAGTTAGGAGGAGGTGCGGGATTACCAAAACTGTTGTCCAGAGGGCTGAGGAAGGGTTGTTGAGGTGGTTCGGACATGTAGAGAGAATGGAGCGAAACAGAGTGACTTCAAGAGTGTATCAGTCTGTAGTGGAAGGAAGGCGGGGTAGGGGTCGGCCTAGGAAAGGTTGGAGGGAGGGGGTAAAGGAGGTTTTGTGTGCGAGGGGCTTGGATTTCCAGCAGGCATGCGTGACCGTGTTTGATAGGAGTGAATGGAGACAAATGGTTTTTAATACTTGACGTGCTGTTGGAGTGTGAGCAAAGTAACATTTATGAAGGGGTTCAGGGAAACCGGCAGGCCGGACTTGAGTCCTGGAGATGGGAAGTACAGTGCCTGCACTCTGAAGGAGGGGTGTTAATGTTGCAGTTTAAAAACTGTAGTGTAAAGCACCCTTCTGACAAGACAGTGATGGAGTGAATGATGGTGAAAGTTTTTCTTTTTCGGGCCACCCTGCCTTGGTGGGAATCGGCCGGTGTGATAATAAATAAATAAATAAATAATTTATATATATATATATATATATTTATATATATATATATATATTTATATATATATATATATATATATATATATATATATATATATATTTCAACTGGATGATACCATACTATTCAAGTTTGCGCAAAACAATAAAATACAAAGATTTTAAAAACTTTTAAACTGTTGAAGTGAAGACAGAAATGCACGAGATGTTGACTGAAGATAAATTTCACGTTAGTTTTATTTTAAAGACATTTAAATGAGTTAGACTTGAATTTAACAACACTTTTAAATGGTGCTCAGTAATATTACCCAAGAGATAAAAATAGAGAAACTATCAATGAACATCATAAAAAGCAGCGGATTGAAAGTATCACCTTAAATTTGGGAGGAACGTGAAGAAGACTCTGATAATCTTCACTTTATATTAACTTTGATATTTCCCTGGAAGTTAAACTGACAAATCGACATAAAAATAACAACATCCTGCCATTATTTAAAAAGGGGGATAGTGAAGATTATCTTACTGATAGTGAAGATTATCTTACTGATAGTGAAGATTATCTTACTGATAGTGAAGATTATCTTACTGATAGTGAAGATTATCTTACTGATAGTGAAGATTATCTTACTGATAGTGAAGATTATCTTACTGATAGTGAAGATTATCTTACTGATAGTGAAGATTATCTTACTGATAGTGAAGATTATCTTACTGATAGTGAAGATTATCTTACTGATAGTGAAGATTATCTTACTGATAGTGAAGATTATCTTACTGATAGTGAAGATTATCTTAGTGAAGATTATCTTAGTGAAGATTATCTTACTGATAGTGAAGATTATCTTACTGATAGTGAAGATTATCTTACTGATAGTGAAGATTATCTTACTGATAGTGAAGATTATCTTACTGATAGTGAAGATTATCTTACTGATAGTGAAGATTATCTTACTGATAGTGAAGATTATCTTACTGATAGTGAAGATTATCTTACTGATAGTGAAGATTATCTTACTGATAGTGAAGATTATCTTACTGATAGTGAAGATTATCTTACTGATAGTGAAGATTATCTTACTGATAGTGAAGATTATCTTAGTGAAGATTATCTTACTGATAGTGAAGATTATCTTACTGATAGTGAAGATTATCTTACTGATAGTGAAGATTATCTTACTGATAGTGAAGATTATCTTACTGATAGTGAAGATTATCTTACTGATAGTGAAGATTATCTTACTGATAGTGAAGATTATCTTACTGATAGTGAAGATCATCCGTCTTAATGAGAATGAACGAAGTCATTCAGAAAATTAAATAAAATGTTTGGAGGATAAAAGTGGCTACATGATAAGTAATTTGTTGTTACATCAACAAAAGTCAATATACCTAATGAAGTTATGACAGATTTGTTAAAAAAAAAAAATACAGGAATGTTATGACTGGGTATTTTCCATTACCAAATATTTAATAAAAGAATAACATTATTATTAAACAGTAATGAAAGCTATACTTTTACTGTGGACAACAACACAATTACAGGAAGATGTGACTCCACACTGTGTCCAGTAGTTCGTATCATCATACACACAATATTATAATGTTAGGGAGGAAGCGCTAAATCTACGTAAGAGTGATGATGCAGCACCTGGGAAAGCTCAAGTTTAAGAATTAGAGGTCACAACCGAGGGAAAAAAAGCGTTGCTAAAATTATATTACATAACATTTCTTTATGAACAATAAGAAACAGCTTCGTCAAGAGAAGTAGAATGTTATGTTATATGATGAACACAGAAATGAAGCCAAGACGAGCACACTTCTGATACTTTATGTTCAACGGCTAATGAACATTGGTTGATGAAAAGTTACGAACCATTTAGACGCCAATACAAATGACAGGTAAGAGAGATCTGCATATTTCGGCCTCAGTCAGAGACCCTCTTCAGCAAATGTTTAGAAAGAAGTTTCAAAGTCTAATGACTTATCTCCTATTACCAGCATCACTCCTCGCTTCACCACTACTTTCACCTCACTACCGCTATCCCTCGCCAAATCTTACTTCAATACCACCACTACTATCACGTCTAACCCCCCCTCCAGTACCTCCATTAACACCATGGCTCCACCTCACTACCAGTATTCCTCGTCCAACCTTCCTCGAGCTCCACCACTATCACTCAAGCCCACAACTCCTCCATTACCACGACTACCACCCGCCTCCCTCCACAACAACCATTACTCCTAGCCCAACTTCCTCCTGTATCTCCACTACACCACCACTGTTCTTCGTGCAACCCCTTCCAGTACCACCATTTTCATCATCATCACAACCCCTCCCCCCCTCCAGTACTACAACTATTACCACCACTACGACCCTTACCCAACCTCTCACCAGGACCACCAGTATTAATACAGCTTCATCCCCTCGCGTAACTCCTCACCAGTAGCACCATTATCGCTACCTCCACAACCTCTCTCTCTACCAGCCTCCCACCAATGCTACCATTGCACCACCACCATAATCTCTTGATGAAGGTCTCTCCACTATCACCACTACACTGTGGAGAAATTACCTTCAGCAGGGAGGGGAGGGGGAAACGGCGAAAGGGTCGTGACTCCCCCTACAAGGGAGGGTTAAGTCGCCCACCATACCAAATATACCCATGACGAGACGCCCCTTCGTCTTGACAGTTAGAACTCGCAGGGCAACTCAATCGAGTGTTTGCCCAAGAAAACCTCTTGTTTTAAGGCAGTCTTGATAAAACAACAAGCCCTTGGCCTGATATAGCTAGAAGGATAAATTAAGTTAAGGATACATCTGAGTCTAGGTAGAGACTGTTCTTCAACTTAGGAACATAGCTAAAACTGGTATCAAAATTGTTAGACATACTGGATAGGCGCAAGTCAGCGAAATTCCTAGCGACCAGAGCTTGGAACGCGAATCAGGAAGCGTTGGTGGCATGAAATAGCCTTACGGAAGTGCCCAAGAGTATTAACTATGTGCTACATCTTAAGAAAGATCTGAGGCAAGTGTAAAGCGTTGAAACGCAAGTGACCTTGTCAAAGGATGCATTGTCAGTAATTCTTTCTACCAGTCATGGCACGTCATTAACCGTGGATACAATATGAAGTTTACGAGTAAATCTTTGTAAACTACTGATGAAATCGAGTGGCGTTGTAACAAGTTGACGTGTGTGCTGTGCATTGAACAGTCTAATGTGTGTAGTGATCTATAACGTTAGTGTAAGGGATGAACTACCACAGCATTCCAAGACGGTGTTCAACATGACTAAAGCAACCAACAGAAGTTTGGACGTCGTCGTGATTCATCGGGTTACAGCCTCGTATCTTCAGTCAAGTCATCGGACATCAGCGCCCAGGTGACATGGCAGTGCCATAGCTCACAGTTAACACGAGCAGTGGTTAGGGTTAGGGATGTTATAGAAATATGCCGTAATATGCGGGCGTTCTACCCACACCAGGTAAATTACGTGATTTCACCAGGTGTCATATACCTGATGCAGTAGATCACATAATGTTAAAGTACTCACTCAATACTTATTATTTCTGCCAACAACAGCTACGGGGAAGACAAGGGCGGTTGTGCAAAGAAAAGACTGCAGGGCGCAGTTGCTGCAGTCAACCTTTAAGATAAGTGAAACGTGTTTGCTAACATTCTCCAAAAGTCTGCAATTAGCCTTAGGTCTCAAAGTCCCAGTAACATCACCACAACCTCTCGTTCTACGTTCCACCAGTACCGCCACAACTTCTCGCTCTACGTTCTACTAGAACCGTAACTATCACCACAACCACAACTTCTCGCCAAACCCCCAACGTGACACAGTTATACCACCACAACCCATCCCCCCCAACCACCACCACAATCTTCTCCCACTAAAGATGAAGAAATCCCCAGTGCCAATAATTAATACACTAACATTACCTCCAAATTACACTCATTTACCTCCGTGTTCAGTCTGTCACACCACAGATGAATCAAAAGCCTCCAATTACCCTTCCTAGTGATGAAGAGCCATATGTCTTCATGTCAGGTATGTGGCCTCAGGAACACCCCAAACCATGTGGCTTCCTGTCTGGTGTGTTGCCTCAACACCCACAGCCATGTGGCTTCTTGGCTGGTGTGTTGCCTCACTCACGCCCACAGCCATGTCGCTTCTTGTCAGGTTTACCTCTTTATAAATTAGTATAGACAATGTATAATTAATTATCTCCAACATTATCATCTTTTCCATCACTCATGACCATCCTTATCGTTATCGTTCTGTCATATTTTACCTCCTCCTCCTCGTCTTCCTACTAACTACTGATTCCAGAGTTCATCTCCTTCTCCCTCCTGGCCCCATGCCAGGCCTCCTAGAATAATAATAATAATATGAATGTTTATTTCTACAAGTGCATGATACAACTATTACAGACCTAGATGACATCATTGGCATACTATATACAAAGACCCTGGTTATGCAGAGCATTTTGGGTAACTTAGGTTAAACTTGCCTCCCAGGATGCGACTCACAACATTCGGCTAATATTCAGGTACCTGCTTACTGCTAGGTGAACGGGGCAGCAGGTGTAAGGAAATATGGTAAAAGTTTCACCCGTGCCGTAAATCCTGGAAGGAATGGTCCCAAATCTGCACACAGAAATCACTCCCTACTAAAGTAAAAGACTGGGCAGACGATGCAAAATGCCCCCAATTAAAAGTAAGGGCGCCATTGGCACACTAATTGAAAACACCATAAGTGTCCGGGGCCCAAGACTGTTCAACAGCCTCCCATCAAGCATTAGGGGAATTGCCAATAAACCCCTGGCTGCCTTCAAGAGAGCTGGACAGATACCTAAAGTCAGTGCCGGATCAGCCGGGCTGTGGCTCGTACGTTGGACTGCATGCGGCCAGCAGTAACAGCCT
>NC_091310.1:21102260-21112260 GCF_038502225.1 Cherax quadricarinatus | reverse complement strand
GTGTGTGTGTGTGTGTGTGTGTGTGTGTGTGTGTGTGTGTGTGTGTGTGTGTGAATGTATATTTGGATTTCAGTAAATATGTGCACTTTCATATGTATTAATACATGTGTATGTAACTGTGTGTATATGTAGGCATATGCGTATTTGTGTATTTAAATGTATATTTTTTTATAGGTTCCTGGTAACACTTAATCACTTCGTCAGTAGAACACAACCTAGACCCCAGCCATTTCAAGTCTAGCTATTTATGTGTGAACTTTCCTCAGCATACTAAACACTGGTTACTTATCAGTCTTGTGTCCTGGATGACACCTGGTGCCTGTTCCATATGTAGGCAGAGATATCCAGCACACTTAGCCACTGGTGAAATGTACAGCTGACCTCGTGAGTTCTCGCACGTGATTGATTCACTTTAATAACAATAGTAATAATGATACTACTAATAATTATTTCTACAAGTACACGTACGATGTATACAGACTTAGCTGACATCATTGACATACTATATAGAAAACCTCTTCTTATTCAAAGCATTTCGGGCAAATTAGGTTAATTTTGTCTTCAGGATGCGACCCACGCTAGTTGGCTAACGCCCACGTACCTGTTGTACAAGAATGGTATACAATACCGACAAGATGAAATTGAGACACATGTGCAACATCTGGGTATCTTTATTGTAGACGTTTCGCCATCCAGTGGCTTTTTCAATACAAATTCCAGGACATAACTTGAAGACAGGAGAACTATGTACAGAAGATGAGGTAATCAGTCCCTCAACCTAGCAGTAGGTGCGAAGAGCACCACGACTATGGACAGGGACAGCAGGGACTGACTCCAAATAATTTGAATCAATACCACTTATTTATACTAGATCCCTTGAATGAGATTATGAATTGCAATCTATACTAGACAAGGTTGTAAGATGGACCACTGAGTAGTGGTACTAGAGACGTCAGGGCAAAACATCCATTCACTCGAGTCTTACCTAATGATCGGTTGTCATGTCAATGTCATCCAGATCTTTATGGATAACACTCACGCCACGAACGGGTGAGGCCACAAGGCCACGTTCACTTCACTTAACTGAATTCCGGCTTAGGTCCAGAGATCAATTAAATGAGTCTCCAGTACTCACACATTGCCATCCTTAACTAGGTGTTAAAGCACAATTAAGGTTGTAGGTTAGCTTTAGTGTCATGTGAACACCCTTGCTGGACGTAGTAAACACCATACATGGAGTCTGGTTTGAAGGAGACTCATCATTATCAAAAGAAGCGTTAAACCTACAAGGGTCAAGGGAAACTGATGCCCCAGGCTTTCTAACGGAATTTTTGGAGCCAGGTCCTAGGCTAGGTTGCCGAAGGCGGCAAGAAATAAACAATAATTGAGTGCTCTTGACATGTGAGGTCAGTAACTATGACATTCATAAATTCAAGCCCGTCAGACCTGATGAGATAAGATGTCTTGACATCAAACCACTGACGACTCAAATGTCGGAAGATATGTATAAAAAGAACTAAGTGGTTTTTTAAGCAAATTCAATACTGCGACCAACCTGGAATCGAACCTGGGACATTTAGCCTGGCTCCTGGGAAACAAACTAATCTCCTGACGCCTTAAACCACTTGACCACCATGCTACAAACACCAGGAACCCAGCAAGTACACTGGGTCTGCCTCCTGGTGCGAGCACATTCATGGTCGTGGATACATCAGGAATAATTTAATTCTTTTCCCGTTTGGAGTACCAGTCTCAACGAGCTGTACACAAATTAATGCATCTAAAGGACATTGCACTTATCCAGGCCACCAGGCAATGGGTTCGTTTCCCGGCGAGAGTTGAAACACTAGGCATGTTTCCTTACACCGGTTGTCTATGTTCACCCATCAGTATAAAATGGGTACCTGAGTGTTAGTCGACTGGTGTGGGTCGCATCGAATCTCAAATTCGTTAAAACAAAAGAAATTCCACAAATAAAAAAAAAAAACACTCATTTGCATTCATGGCTTTTAATTTACGAAAGATTAACGAATGATTAACTGTTAAACAGATTAACTGAAAAACTGGAAATAGTGAATGTTTAAAGTATAATTAACGGAGAATTCATATATCATTAATTAGGAATTAAGTAGGATTAACGAAAGGATTAACTAATGATTAACAATTGATTAAGTATCCCTGGTCACCTATGTATCCCTTCCAGCGTGCTATGAATCCTTGCCCTCCCCCCCCCTTTTTTTACCCCCCGTTCTACGAATCCCTCCCCCATCGTTGGTATTGCCCCGTCTTTGGTATACCTAACTCCGTCCTATGCATTCCTCGGCCATACTTGGTATTCCTTCCTGTCCGTGGTATCCTTACTCCGTCCATTATACCTTTCCCCTCGTTCTACGTCTCTCCCCAGTTCTAATAATCCCTTCCCCGTCTTGTCATTCTTCCCTTCCCTCTCCTCCCCCCCCCTCCCCCTTCCCCACCTTCCTAAATTAACAATTAATGTTTTAAAAATATAAGTCGAAATATTTTGAGTTCTTGGAGAAAAAAATGCTATAGCAAAACCTAATTATAAAACTGTAAAACTAATTGTAAAACTAAAATTAATTGTAAAACTGTAAAACTAATTGTAAAACTGTAAACAACAGGTAAATTATGATAATGAAATTATATCTTTTCAACGAAGGAATTACCGGAAAAAACGCACTGAAAAATAAAAATTATTAAATAAACGGCGATTTGAAATCTTTCAAGAAAAGAGCATTGAAGAAGTATAAAAATATATACATTCCCGTTTAGTTTGTGTAATTTACGCTTCTTCTCAGTAGGAAAAATTGATATATTTAATTCTGTTTAGTGGACAAGTCTTCAGGGTTTTTTCCTTCGCCAAAATAAGACACTCAAAATAAGGGAGATGTGGGGGGAAAAATATAAATAAATGCCAACTAATACTTCCCCCCCAAAAAAAAAATTAATCTGATGACTAATATTCATACGTTAAATCCCTGGCTCAGGAGAAATGGGAGAATCTCCCTCCCTCTCTCTCTCTCTCTCTCTCTCTCTCTCTCTCTCTCTCTCTCTCTCTCTCTCTCTCTCATTTCACAAAAAAAACAACTCGAGCACAAAATTCTGCCTGGGCTATATATGGGTCGGGTCATGAACAGGAGGAAGAAATATGAAACATTTTTTTCCCCAAAAAATAATTTTCGCCCGTCCAAAATGTAAAAATTCGTAGTAACTAGTTAAAACTTCTAGATGAAGACACGTGGCACCGTGTCTGAATATTACTGGGAATATTTGTATGAATATTTGAGGAGTGTTTGAGTATTTGTGAGAATTTTTGTAAATTTTTTGTGTATTTATGGAATACTATATAACTATTTTTATGATTTTTCTGGGGTCAAATATTTTTTTATGAACATTCATTCGAATAAAAAATGAAATACTTGTGAGAATATTTGTATGAATATTTGTGTAATATTTAAGGGAGAGGTGTTATTATGATTTAAGAGTCGCAATTGTTCAGTAAATATTCCCTTAGTTTGCGTTCCTCCCCTCTCCTCCCTCTCATTCTATCCCCTCTTTATCGCTTCTCCCCTCACGCCCTCGTTCTCACCCTCGTTGGCTTACCCATAGCTATCACCCTCTCTTTCCCCATCCATCCCTCCATCTCTCTCTCTCTCTCTCTCTCTCTCTCTCTCTCTCTCTCTCTCTCTCTCTCTCTCTCTCATTATCTCCGCCAAGTGTTTGTTTACCCTTCATTCCTGCATGTTTTTCTCCACTAATTCCCTCACAACTAATCCTCCCCCACTTCAGCCATGCCTCCCAGCTAAATAATCCTTCCCATACATTCCATCTCTGAATCCTATCCTCTCATTCGTAAGTTTTCCCTCCTACATATTTCGAACACACCCACCTATTATCCCTTCCTCCCTGCCTGTCTCCTCTGTTCGTCTCTTCCATGTTCGTTTTTCCCGTCTCCTCTGCCCTTCACGGCCCTGTGGGGACCCCCAAATTTGCAATGTAGATCTGCATGAAGTTCCAAGGTTTGATGGGGCTAGGCGGAGAAGGTTGGAGGGCAGGGGGTAGAGAGGGGAGGGCAGGGGGTAGAGAGGGGAGGACGAGATGATGATGGTGACGAGGACGTCTCCAACTGTCAACACACACACACACACACACACACACACACACACAGGACAGGAGAGATAGGGGGACATGATAACGACTTACAAAATACTGAGAGGAACTGACAAGGTGGACAAAGACAGGATGTTCCAGAGACTGGACACAGCAACACGGGGACACAGTTGGAAACTGAAGACACAGATGAATCACAGGGATGTTAGGAAGTATTTCTTCAGCCACAGAGTAGTCAGGAAGTGGAATAGTTTAGGAAGCGATGTAGTGGTGGCAGGATCCATACATAGCTTTAAGCAGAGGTAAGATAAAGCTCACGGTTCAGGGAGAGTGACCAAGTAGCGACCAGTGAAGAGGCGGGGCCAGGAGCTTGGACTCGACCCCTGCAACCTCAACTAGGTGAGTACACACACACACACACACACACACACACACACACACACACACACACACACACACACACACACACACACACACACACACAGAGGAAAACTGGTGTAAAAGCACTATTTTAGAATCCGGAAAAAATGGGTAGCAAAAGCTTTTCGAAGTGTGTAATCCGTCCTCATCAGTGCCAGGGAAGAAACAGAGAGTAAAGGAAAAGTATTAAATAGCTCAGCATTTTTGGAGTGATAAACAAAGAACATTGAAAAATTATGGAAAAAAAAAAAATTTCTGAAAAATAGCGCATAATTCTGGCAACATATTGATGTAATCAGCTTATTTCTATCATATTTCTAAGTACGTTTTTCCTTAAATGTATTTTTTTTGTTCTCTCATAAAAAAGACATGGCAGTTTTTTTTTCTCTCTCTCCAAAAACTACGATTTTTATGGCTGATTCAAAATGCACTACACAGCAACATCTCTGAGGACTCGGTTCACGTACAGTGACTCACGACAGCTCAGTCGCTGTGGGGTCTCAACAAGTCTTCACGTGTGCAACATGCTGAGGTTTGGCACGCCGTCATCATAGTTTTTTACAGAAAACAATTTGTGAATAACTCAGAAATAGACATTGTGATCCATTTTTTTTGCAAAAAGTATTAACAGGAGTGTCATGTTTTTTGCACACGTTATTGAGTAATGATGGCTCTACTAACATTCAACAATGATGTGATTTTTTTTTTTGGGGGGGGGGGGGTAAAAAATATAACTAACTTCAACATTTTTTATTAATCCCTATAAAATTTTGCGAGTTTTTCTCTAACTTTAAAGCAAAGAGTCACTACAAACACACTGTGAAGGTTTTTAAATGCGGCATAAATCACTTTAAAAATCTCATCAAAACTGGACCAGAAAAAAAAATTTATTTCGCTTTCACCCCCCTCAAGGTTATCAGTCCATGCTTTTTTTTAAGACTCCTCAAATCTGCGAAGAAAATATCCCTTTGAAACCTACATTTAATAGTGGGTCATTTTCCTAAAAATAAACTGCTAAATTGCTTAGCAGTTTGTTGTCCTCCTTTTTGAGTAAATCATGTAATTCATATGTAACACACCTGCATGATTCCATCAACATAATAAAGGTAAAGATCACAACAAAGCTGAATCTCAATGCTTACACAATTCACAAACGTCCATGTTAACACTTTGTTTTTTTCTGTTGCACAAACTTGTGCAATATCAGTGATCTACTTCGTGTGAAGAAAATCATCGGGTTAACCAAGTCGTGTAGTATCACCAATGTTATTTCTTTCACTGACGAACACTTTCGCAAGCAATGTTTAGTATGGGCAGCTACTCTAAACAATATTTTCACAACATATATGGAATACACAAAGTAATATGGTACACAGAATCAAGCACTGTGGGGTATACATATATTGATGACATTTATACGATTAAAAAACAGTAATGAAAACGGTTTAAGAGTTTTTTAAAATTTAAACGATGAAGTCCCCGGCAGTACATTTAAATTGCAGCGGAAGAAAGCAAATTACCCATCGTGGATTTACTTATTATCAGAGAGAATCAATAATTATAAGTCACTGTTGTGAGGAATGTTTCCCAGTTTCGAAAGGGACAACCTCATCTTTCCCCTCTCCTTTCTGGGGAGGTTGAAGGTTCAAGGAGGGGAAGTAACTATTTCTTTCTCACTTCCAGGGACAAACCTACCTGACCTAGGCTCTTTCCTTCCATAAATGTGTAGTGTAAGATAAGGACCGAAGATGTTATGTTTAAGAGACGTTCTGCTATTCAAGGACAGACAATAGTCCGCTATAATTCAGTAATGGTAGCTGGCACTTAAATCTGGGCCACATCCCAGGAGGCCCGGTTTGAAACGCCCTGGCAAGTATTCGCTTTAAATCATAGGAGTCAAAACATAACCTATTGCCATGACATCTCCAGTAGGGAAGCAGACTAGAACTATATTGTGTATAAATGTTGGTAGAATTACCGACAATATGTTAGATAAAAGTACACAAGTGCAATTAATGTGACATTTTATCGTGGCAACGTTTAGCTCTCCAGATAACACAGCCTGAAGACAGTCATCTCTCAGCAAATACGCAACATTTTCTGAAGCAAGCCTGGGAGACACTATACTAAGTCGACACTTGTGATCGTATAGTATAAACCTTCCTAACTGATACCGACAAACTGGTTTAACAAGACACGTGAGCAAACACTTGGACATATTGGAAAACCCTTCGTTTCTAGGACCAAATCGTTTTCTAATAAATATATCCTAGTATTTGCTCAAGTCTCCTTTTAAACCAGGCTGGTGAGTTGACAGGTGGTATCACAAGTACGTACAAGTGCAACAATCAGGAGCTGAAACTTTCAGTCACACTTAGATACCAGTGAACGCACTTGTCACTTATTACAAGTGTTATCGTGGATCGCCGAGTAACGGCACTCGTTATTTGGTATTACTTAGGAAGACGACATCAACACACATGTTTCTAGAAGACTGAGAAAACCAAGTATTGAACCGTTCTTCCTGGACAGGTAACATCACAAATAGTTTAGTACAAGGCTGAGGAGAGGGACCTAACATGTAAGTGGACATGTGAAGTAGACCTGTGAAGGGGACCTGTGAAGGGGACCTGTGAAGTAGACCTGTGACGTGGACCCAGGTATGTGCATCACATTTGTGCAGTAACCGACAAGTGCATCTTTTAGTGGTGATGTATTTTCCTCATGGGAAACAATCTCTTGATGTTAGGTTGTGTAAGTTATCAAGTGTCAATTTTATTAATTAAATTGGTTTCTGTGAAATAATTTTCCCCTCATGGAAGGTTCCTTGATGTTGGTGAGGGGCTCTTGATTTAGGGAATTGAATCTGTGCTCCAGTTCCCCGAATTAAGCCTGAATGCCTTCCACATCCCCCCCTGGGCGCTGTATAATCCTACGGGTTTAGCGCTTCCCCCTTGATTATAATAATAATAAATGTGAAATAATTTAAAATGTCTCGTCTGATCAGATATAGTAAGGAGCAGTGCGTGACTATTTGGTTATCCTAGGTTAAATCAACTTAATGTTATTTTATGTATTACATGTATGTGCCCTCAAGACATTATCAAGGAAGAGTTCCTTGGTAACTTGAGAAATCAGGAAGGCGCTTGGAAATTCACTATCACAGCAGTTATTTTGCATATTGTAATATCACCTGTTTACATTGAATGTATGTGTGTGTGTGTGTGTGTGTGTGTGTGTGTGTGTGTGTGTGTGTGTGTGTGTGTGTATGTATATATATATATATATATATATATATATATATATATATATATATATATATATATATATATATATATATATATATATATATAATATTATTATCACACTGGCCGATTCCCACCAAGGCAGGGTGGCCCGAAAAAGAAAAACTTTCACCATCATTCATTCCATCACTGTCTTGCCAGAAGGGTGCTTTACACTACAGTTTTTAAACTGCAACATTAACACCCCTCCTTCAGAGTGCAGGCACTGTACTTCCCATCTCCAGGACTCAAGTCCGGCCTGCCGTTTTCCTTGAACCCCTTCATAAATGTTACTTTGCTCACAGTCCAACAGCACGTCAAGTATTAAAAACCATTCGTCTCCATTCACTCCTATCAAACACGCTCACGCACGCCTGCTGGAAGTCCAAGCCCCTCGCACACAAAACCTCCTTTACCCCCTCCCTCCAACCTTTCCTAGGCCGACCCCTACCCCGCCTTCCTTCCACTACAGACTGATACACTCTTGAAGTCATTCTGTTTCGCTCCATTCTCTCTACATGTCCAAACCACCTCAACAACCCTTCCTCAGCCCTCTGGACAACAGTTTTGGTAATCCCGCACCTCCTCCTAACTTCCAAACTACGAATTCTCTGCATTATATTCACACCACACATTGCCCTCAGACATGACATCTCCACTGCCTCCAGCCTTCTCCTCGCTGCAACATTTATCACCCATGCTTCACACCCATATAAGAGTGTTGGTAAAACTATACTCTCATACATTCCCCTCTTTGCCTCCAAGGACAAAGTTCTTTGTCTCCACAGACTCCTAAGTGCACCACTCACCCTTTTTCCCTCATCAATTCTATGATTCACCTCATCCTTCATAGACCCATCCGCTGACACGTCCACTCCCAAATATCTGAATACATTCACCTCCTCCATACTCTCTCCCTCCAATCTGATATCCAATCTTTCATCACCTAATATTTTTATCCTCATAACCTTACTCTTTCCTGCATTCACTTTAATTTTCTTCTTTTGCACACCCTACCAAATTAATCCACCAATCTCTGCAACTTCTCTTCAGAATCTCCCAAGAGCACAGTGTCATCAGCAAAGAGCAACTGTGACAACTCCCACTTTATGTGTGATTCTTTATTTTTTAACTCCACGCCTCTTGTCAAGACCCTCGCATTTACTTCTCTTACAACCCCATCTATAAATATATTAAACAACCACGGTGGCGTCACACATCCTTGTCTAAGGCCTACTTTTGCTGGGAAATAATTTCCCTCTTTCCTATGTACTCTAACTTGAGCCTCACTATCCTCGTAAAATCTCTTCACTGCTTTCAGTAACCTACCTCCTACACCATACACCTCCAACATCTGCCACATTGCCCCCCTATCCACCGTGTCATACGCCTTTTCCAAATCCATAAATGCCACAAAGACCTCTTTAGCCTTATCTAAATACTGTTCACTTATATGTTTCACTGTAAACACCTGGTCCACACACCCCCTACCTTTCCTAAAGCCTCCTTGTTCATCTGCTATCCTATTCTCAGTCTTACTTTTAATTCTTTCAATAATAACTTTACCATACACTTTACCAGATATACTCAACAGACTTATCCCCCTATAATTTTTGCACTCTCTTTTGTCCCCTTTGCCTTTATACAAAGGAACTATGCATGCTCTCTGCCAATCCCTAGGTACCTTACCCTCTTCCATACATTTATTAAATAATTGCACCAACCACTCCAAAACTATATCCCCACCTGCTTTTAACATTTCTATCTTTATCCCATCAATCCCGGCTGCCTTACCCCCTTTCATTTTACCTACTGCCTCACGAACTTCCCCACACTCACAACTGGCTCTTCCTCACTCCTAGAAGATGTTATTCCTCCTTGCCCTATACACGAAATCACAGCTTCCCCATCTTCATCAACATTTAACAATTCCTCAAAATATTCCCTCCATCTTCCCAATACCTCTAACTCTCCATTTAATAACTCTCCTCTCCTATTTTTAACTGACAAGTCCATTTGTTCTCTAGGCTTCCTTAACTTGTTAATCTCACTCCAAAACTTTTTCATATTTTCAACAAAATTTGTTGATAACAGCTCACCCACTCTCTCATTTGCTCTCTTTTTACACTGCTTCACCACTCTCTTAACCTCTCTCTTTTTCTCCATAT
>NC_091310.1:21037260-21094760 GCF_038502225.1 Cherax quadricarinatus | reverse complement strand
AGTTCCTGGACAGTCTCTCCTAGGCAGAAATAATACCAGGCAATTCAGACATGGTAAACAAAAGAGTAAAGGCTATTTTATGAATGAATTATTGCAGCTTGTAAAGACGATGGTGAGTGGTTGCGTTCGTATTGAAATAGATTTCTAATGCATACATGAATTAATTACCACTCGGATATTATATCCAGTATTATAAAAACAAAAATTATTTAAAAAGTGATCAGATATATTGTAAAGAAAATGTTATGGCCGTAATCATCATACAACAGTTATATATACTCGTGTAAAGCATAATTTTGATGGACGAGGTCTGTGTCTTACAGAACAATGTTAATTTGCATAATATGTAATTTAAAATAATACTCCACTAAGGTGCTCTGTTATTATTCAACATACAAATATACAGGTTATACACTGACAAACTGCAGAGCATGTGTACTGCTGGCTTCAGGTGTGTGGTGGTGGTGGGTAGGAGAGAGCATGTGTGTACTGCTGGCTTCAGGTGTGTGGTGGTGGTGGGTAGGAGAGAGCATGTGTGTACTGTTGGCTTCAGGTGTGTGGTGGTGGTGGGTAGGAGGAGAAAGCTTGTGTGTACTGCTGGCTTCAGGTGTGTGGTGGTGGGTAGGAGGAGAAAGCATGTGTACTGCTGGCTTCAGGTGTGTGGTGGTGGGTAGGAGGAGAAAGCATGTGTGTACTGCTGGCTTCAGGTGTGTGGTGGTGGGTAGGAGGAGAAAGCATGTGTGTTTTGGGGGTAGTCACATCAAGTGCCATGCCTAGGTAAGGTATGCTACTTTTTTTTTAGGTGTTGGCTAGAATGCCTCGCCTCTGTTTTATGTTGTATAGGGACTGTTGGACCTAACGTTTTAGTGAATGTGGGGCTGGCAGTGATGCCCTCCACTGTTTGGGTCATGTCTCTTGATCCGAGGTGTTTTGCTTCTCCAGGGCTCTCTTCAATTTTTCCTTTTTGGATCACCGCTGGGGTGACTCCAGGGTCCTTGGAATGACATGTAGGTGTCGGCCTGGGAGGTCCACCTTTTGGGGGTCTTCAATGATGACTCCAGAGTTCTACGGCCACAGTCCCACCAACATCTTATGTGACTATCCACCCGTTGTTTTTGGGGCCTGATATTCCCCCCCCCCCCCTCCTGTACTCTCCTGATTCTCGCAGAGGTGTGTCATGGGGAACCAGTTTCGTTTACTAAAGATTGCTGTGAGATGGGAGTGATAATGCGATGTTGCTTTCTAAGTAGAATTTAACATGTAAAATCTGTTTTTCTTTTCTTTGAACTCCTCCTGGAAAATGGTGGCACATCGAGTTTGGTCTGCCTTGCAACATACTGAACTTTGGTGTTACTTCATAAAACGGCATTCCTCAAGGGCACTTATGTGCAAAGTTAACTTGCTCGTTTATAAGTTTGCTTGATGTAACTTAGGTAAAATGCATCAACGCCAGTGCCTGGCCAGCGCTGTGTTGTGAAGGTGCCTTTTCCTAACAATTGTCTAAGAGTGTGACTGTGGGCTCGTTTGGCATAGAACTTGATCACTTATGTTCTGTGAGTTTCACATGTCCGCAATCTAGTTCCTCAGTTTGTTAATATTGCATATTTCTAGTATCAAAAGACCGTGATTGTATGGTGGTCATTCCCCAGTTATTTTGCCCGTTGCCTCAGACCTTAATGTTAGGTTTATTTTCTTTCTTTTTTCATTTGCCTAGCGGTGTCCGTATGGATCCTGCTAGCAGAGTGAGACCTATGGTCTGGGGGTGGGGGTGTTGTGCAGGGTTCTGCATGACATTGTAATGTACACATAGTGGAGAAGTGTGCCATAATAGTATGAATGTTATAATTGTAAAGCATAATTTTATAATTCATAATGTGCATTTGGGGGTACTGTAAATTACTCTAACCGTAATAATAAAGAAATCCTGCTAGGCATTTATTTTCCAACTGTGTTTGGGTACGAGGGGTAAGCATGGCTGGGAGGAGTCACGTGGAGTCAGCATGGCATGGAGGCTGGCGTCGGAGATGCTGTGTATTTAAGCTAAGTTTGTAGTTGTGTACTCCTTTTGTTTAGCTAACTCAAGCCATAGGCTCTTCTATGGCTTACCTGTATGCTCACCTAGGCTCTGACATGGTCAGGGTGCTGTGGGATGAGTGATGAAATAAGAAATGGGGTTGGTAGTGGAGTAGTGATGGCCTGGCGCTGACTAGGCCTAGTGGTTATGGTGGCTGGACCTCCAGCCAGCTGTTTCTTGTGTACCATCATTTGGGCATTTAGGATAGAAGATAGATGAAGGTGTGTCTAGAGTGTATATATAGTGTTATGACGAATAAATATATATACAGTGGACCCCCGGTTAACGATATTTTTTCACTCAAGTATGTTCAGGTGCCAGTACTGACCGAATTTGTTCCCATAAGGAATATTGTGAAGTACATTAGTCCATTTCAGACCCGCAAACATACACGTACAAACGCACTTACATAATTGGTCGCATTCGGAGGTGATCGTTATGTGGGGGTCCACTGTATTTTCCTAACTAGGATTTTTGCCTAACCCTCTGTTAACCAGCCCATTGAAGTACAAATGCTGGTTTAGCGCTTACTGTTTTGACTGGGATAGCCCTGGGTGGCCTGTTTATGCTTGAGATGAGTAACTTTTACCTTTGCCCTTAGACAAGGCTCTAGCCCCCAGGTATCCCACCTTTCTGCAAAACATGGGCCCACAGCCTTTTCTTGGTCAAGCGATTTAAGAAGATGCACATCCTCCTGCCTTATTGTCACTACTGACAGTTTTGACACAGTTCTTACAGCTAGCCAAGGAGGGTCGCTTGCTGGATCAGGAACATACATTTTGGTAGCAAAGTGTTCGGCAAAAAGGTCAGCTTTCTCTTGACTAGTAGCAGAGCTGGTCCCATGCTGTCGATTTAGAGGTGGAAAAAGTTCATAAGGCAGATAATTTAGTCTGTCTTTTACAAGGGACCACCAGGTTTTGGAGCCTACTCTACCTGATGCTAGCTTTCTTTGTGTGTCCACCTCCCATTTAGCGATGGCCCACTTTTGAACTTCACCCATATGCGTACAGGCTTGCCTGTGCAAGTTCCTGTTATATGTGGTAGGATGTCTCTTACACCTTTACCAAGCCTTGTACTTAGCAGTAGCAGCCTCTCTACAATGAAAGCCGAACCAAGGCTGATCTGTAGGCTGTCACATACTGCCAGTGAGGAATGTGTTCTTGTTGTGGATTAAGGATGTGTCCAGTGAAGGCTTTCACTTGGTTGTCAACATCCCCTTGGAGAAGAGCATTCCAATCGGTGGTGGCGAGCTCATAGTGCTGGCCACTTACCTCTTTCCCATAGCTAGGTTGTGCATGTGAATTTCTCACCTCGTTCTTTTGGGATCTTAAGCGTCGTAAAAACAGTCTTGTGGCCAGACGATCCAACATAGCCGAGGGGTTAACAGGTGACTATACCTTCTGCCAGATCACTCAATACTGGGTCAAGGGAGGAGGCAGAGATGTGAGTAGGGAAATCAAATTTCATGTCAAACACTGCAAGGCCATCAGAGTCCCTCTGTATAAGATGTTGGTTTAGGTCACCAACAATTATATGTTGACAGTTATGTTGGAGCAGAAAGGAGTCCACATTTTCCATTAGGAAGTTGATGGGGTCTGCATGATGCTACTGAGATCTGTACATTGTACATGCTAGCACAAGAGGTACTAATATTTATGCATAGCTTGAAGAACATCATTTCAAGATGAGTAGGGGTGGCAACATCAATATGCTGGACATGTACACTTTTAGAGAGGCACACAGCAACACCACCACCTTGCCATTGCCTGTCTCTTCTCATCCATGATGTGTATGTAGCCAGTAATTCTCTCAGTAGTACCAGTTATCAGTAACCAGTTACCAGTAGATGACTCACTACCAACCGTCTGTGTGAATCACTGACTGTTATTCATGTTGCTGCTGACCATAGCATATTTTGAATGCCTTACCCGCTAGGCACTGGTGAGTCAGTCTAAGATAGGGAGCAGAGAGAGGCAGGTCGGCTGTTGGCGCTTCCCATACTTTGTTATATATTATACGTACTACCAGCCTACGTGAGTATTTTTACTCCATCCACGTTATCGAACCCACATGACAATTCTTGCATAATTTTCTGGAGTCCTGACGTTCAAAAATGTTTCAACAGCTATCATGTCGGGATGTCGAGTGTTCACAAAACTGTGAGAGAGCTCTCCAGCATTGGTAATGAAACCTCTAATGTTGGCCGACAGGATGCTGATAGACTGGCTCCTCATGTGTTTACCTTAAGGTGGTGGGTGTGTAAGGCATGTAAGGTGCCTGCCCATGAGAGAGGTAGGGCACCGAGGCAGCTGCTGGGATGTAGGTCTGTGGTCTTGTATAAGGCACAGAACAACCTGCTGGGCTGAAATAGGAGTAGCTGAATGGGTGAGGTGTGTATTCATTTCATAGATCCTGCTAGTTTGTTCCGAGAACAAGTCTCTAAACAGGTCATCCTGTCTGTCAAGTTCCTTTTTCTTCCGACACTGGGCCTTCTAATGTCTCCTCTTGGGGCAGTAATTGCACCTGGTATCTCGCAGGCAGTTTTTAGTGGTGTGCCCCCTCCGGTGACAGCAAGAGCACTGCCTAGGTGCCTGGGAGGGTGGACTTCTAATTGTTGCACCTCTTGTGTTTCGCTGCTGATTTATCCGCAGGTTCTGCCACCGGTGAGCCTGATGATTCTGCATCTGATGAACGTCTCTGTCTGTCTGTCTGTCTGTCTCTCTCTCTCTCTGTCTCTCTCTGTCTCTCTCTCTCTCTCTCTCTCTCTCTCTCTGTCTCTCTGTCTCTCTCTCTCTCTCTCTCTCTCTCTCTCTCTCTCTCTCTGTCCTCAGCTGCTGGAGGTCGAAATATAGATGCTAGCATCGGGTTTATCTCGGGTAAACTTTCCTCTCTCATTGATTATTAATTACACTTTGTAACGCCAACATACAGGTACGCTCACACACCCACATACACACGCGTACACACACACTGTTGATTCTAAATTATACATGTAAAATCAGGAAGAAGTACATTTGTAATATTAATTTCAATTTTTGACTAAAATATATGCAGGAGAGCACTCCCCGGTCAGGCTTGAAATATTTGGCTCGCTGGTTAATTAACCTGCACGTAAAAAATATCCCCAAAAATACCTGCTTGATGACTACAGACTTGATAATAAGAGCAACTGTTGCAAAATTCTCGCTTGAGTTTTAATTAAATTTATTTTCTATGTATTTTTTATATATACACTATTACAGAGCGCCATTTACTATACTACCCTTGCCTCCACTGTTTAGACAGCAGAGATAGTCAGACTCCAGGAAGTCCCTCTCAGAAGATAGTCTAGAAACACTACATGTTAATGGTTCTGGGGGGGGGAGGGAGCATTACCCCCTGTGACTCAGTTCCAGACATTGCCTCCATGTTGGTAACTACATCAGTCATGTTGGACAGCGTGCTAGTAGCATGCTATTCAACACTAGTCTCCCAGCTCGGTTGATCAAGAGTCTTAAGATCTTCTGTATACCTATTTCATGGTTTCCCATATGCTTTAAAAAGCCCATAAATAGATAAATGCTTTCTATCTATAAGTATTTTTGTACAACCATTCAGCAAATCTGCTGAAGAGGACCTCAGCTGGTGACAGCTATATATGCAACTACTCTTTATTGTTCTGACTCTATGACCAAGTTTTCATGGTAAGGGAGAACCAACATATTTTTAGTTGAATATGGTTGGCTGGCCCTTTTAGAATTGTAGAACGTATTTCTAGCAAATTTAGAAGATTTTTGAATTAAGGCACATTATATAACCTAACCTATAGGCATGACCTACTCCCTCTTATGCATTTGTCCAAGGTAACACCACCTACGACAGCTTCACCTCAACTGTCTACAGTATTTAAGCCCCTTCGCACATATGCTGTATTCTTATCAAGAGTGATCGACGATTACATCGACTCCAGATTGAGGGACTAATTAACTTAATCTCCTTCTGATCTTCACTATTCTTCTTTCCACTGGACTGATGAAGCCACTGCGTGACGAAACCTTTTCACAATAAAGATAACCTAGTGTTGCCCATGTGTCTAATTTATCACCTTTCGGTTCTCTGAGCCATTTATCTACAGCTTTTCTAATAATGGAGAGCAGCCCATCCTTCCAGTCAACGTCAGTCTATCACGTTGGCTAAGAACATCAAATGTGTGAATATGACAATGCAGTAAAGCCATAACGGCTTGACAAAGCTCCTGAAGAGCGAAACGTTGCCATAATAAAATGTCACATTAGTTGCATTTGTGTCCTTTTACTTAACATATTGTCGGTAATTCTACCAATATTAATACAAAAACTTGATTGTTTGAAAGGCTATTTTTACGCCCGCTTGTTGGGTCTCATTTTTCTGTTCGCGTTTCAAAGGTTTCCTTCACTTTTCTGTGTTAGTGAAATTATGAATTATTATATTATCAGAATCTCAACACAAAAGCGAGATGAGAAACGTTAGAGATTTTCAACTGAAATGTAGATAAATGGTTCAGACAGCCGATGTGATGACGAATTAGACACTTGTGCAACACATGGGTATCGTTTCCACAGTAAAGATATCCAAGTGTTACACAGGTGTAAATCATCATGTCGGTTCTCTGAACCTTTGTTCCTGTCAGACAGCAACATCTTGGGATCTTGACACAGGGAATTCTACACTTGCCTAACCTACAGACTTGATGTACTCCACCTGAGGATTTGTCCAATGTGACACCGCCTACGACTGCGGCACTTAACCTGTCTGCAGTATATCAGCCCCTCTTCCGCACATATCCTCTACTCTTAAGATTGATGGACTGGTCACATCGATTCCAGGCAGAGGAATTAATTACCTCAAACTCCTGATCTTCAACCATTCTTTACATTAAACTGAGGAAGCCAATAGTTGGCAAAACGTTTCCACAATAAAGATACTCAAGTGTTGCACATGTGTCTAATTTACCACTTCCCACAGATTTACTATAATATCTCTGTTCTTGTCAGCAGAACCTGCGTCCAGCACCAGTCCTGTGGCAGTAACGATGACGGGACAAGTGCATGACAAAGCACACTAAATAGCTTAAGCCTTCGTTTTAACGGTTCGTTCAAGCTGTTTCGTGTGTCTTCCTCAAGCACTATTCTCGTTTTCAATGCAATATATTACATGTTAATTCAACGTTGACACTTTTGCTGTACAGTCATGTTGATCAACGGTGGCAGCATGGGCTTTATACGAGCGTATCTCAGGTTGGTTGCAACACTCGTGCAGCCTGGGGGAGATGCAGGTGAGCATCATGCTTGCAATCAGATTGATAGACTGGTTCACACTTGTCCTGGCAGCACATTATATAAATCGTTGATTTCAGTTACGTCAAACAGCATTTCCTAATATTTTCTTTCAAGTGAATAGACATTACAGTAGCATCTGCTGCAGTGCTCCTTCCTTCTTATGAGTGGGTGTGACTTGGACTTGCCTAGCATGGGCCAGTAGGCCTGCAGCAGTGCTTCATGTTCTAATGACACAATAGACAGTATGACGCTTTATGGTATTGTAATATAGATTTATTTTTATAGATAGGAATCGTGTAATCCGTGCGCACTGTTCAGTGAAAATAGTGGAGGCTCTATCCTCTGTCCGCTAATGGAGAGAGATATACTTAAACTTAATATTCAATAATAAAAATTATTTATATTTTAGAACAATATATGACTTAGATGTGTGTTATGTCACGGTGGTTGCTCAACGGGTATATGAATGGGGTTGAAAAAACAAATGAATGCCACGAATATCAGGAAGTGGCGTGGGATTAAATAACATTGCTCTTTGCAGATGACGCGGTGCTTTGGGAAGATATGAAAGTTGCAGATATTAGTGAAGATGAAAATAAATGGTACCAGGATGCCCTCTCTCATCTGTACCAGGATGCCCTCTCTTGAGCAACTTTACCAGCAACTGAGAGAAGAGCTCAGAGTTGCTAAGATGGAGATACGGCGATTGACGGAGGAGAACAAGAGGATTCGTAGTAATCCTTCTGTTGTGAGTCCCCAGGTTAAGAGGGGAGCTTGGTCACTGGCCGGGTAACATGGAACCAAGCTGAAGATTAAGAAAACGGTTGGAGAGGCAGAAACAACGAGAAACCAGAAGACTGCCGTGGAAACTTCCAACTCATTCTCGGTGCTACCTGACGAACGTGAGTGTTCTACTGGGAATGCCACAACGAGCACCAAGGAAGCATTGGCAGACGTGAGTGAGACATCCCTAGAAACCCCAACGATGACCATCGAGAACGTCATGACGAATTCTACAAGTGGTGTAATGCTACCTGGCGAATTTGAGTCGACTACTCGGAGCATCACTACGGACGACGCCAAGGAAGGTAAAAACATTGTTGTTGTTGGGGATAGCCAGATTAGGTACATGGATAGGGCATTCTGTTTGAAGGATAGGAGTAGGAGGCAGAAAGTGTGTTTTCCTGGGGCCGGGATGAAGGATATTGTTAGCCGTCTGGATGACATCATGAGAGGTAATGGGAGCAATCCTATTATCTGTCTCAGTGCTGGAGGCAACGATGTTGGCAGACGTAGGAGTGAGGACCTGATTAGCAGGTATAGGTCAGCAATAGAGATAATTAGGAGGAAGGGTGGGAAACCTGTCATATGTGGCATTTTGCCAAGGAGAGGAGTTGGAAATGAATGGTTGTCCAGAGCAATTGGTGTCAATTGCTGGCTGGACAAATACTGTAAGGAAAATGCGGTAACATTCATTGACAACTGGGACCTCTTCTATGGCAGAAATAACATGTATGCCAGGGATGGGGTTCACTTATCTAGGTGTGGGGTGGGAGCACTGGCCAACGCAGTGGAGGGAGCTGTTAGGTCTTTAAACTAGGAATAGTTAGTGGTATGGGTTTTGGCGGGAAAACTGTGAAGTCGCAGGGTAGTAACATGAGTACTAGGAGAACTAGTAATAGGCAAAATGAGGAGGATATTGGAAAGCCAGTGGCACTAATTGACAATGACAGTAATAGGTTTAGTGGAATAACAGAAAGGAGCAGGAAGGGTAAAGAGATAGGAGGGTCATTAAATATTTATTACACAAATAGTCGCAGTGCTAGGAATAAGATGGACGAGTTGAGACTAGTTGCTAGTGCAGGTAACATAGATGTATTTGCCATTACTGAGACGTGGTTTAATTCAAAAAGTCGGGACATGCCTGCAGAATGTCACATTCAGGGTTTTAAATTGTTCCAAGTAGATAGAAGTATCGGGAAGGGGGGTGGGGTGGCATTGTATGTCCGAGATCGCTTGAACTGTTGCATAAAAACGGGTATTAAGTCTGAAGTAACACATACAGAGTCTGTTTGGATAGAATTTTCAGAGGGGCATGAAAAATTAATTTTAGGTGTGATATACCGTCCACCAAATTTAGATAGGGACCAGGGGAGACTACTATGGGAGGAAATTGTTAGGGCCACAAGGCACGATAATGTAGTAATTCTAGGAGACTTTAACTTTAGTCATATTGATTGGAATTTCTTGACTGGGAATTTAGAATCATACGATTTCTTAGAAGTAGTTCAGGATTGTTTTTTGAAGCAGTTTGTGACAGAACCTACAAGGGGTAATAACCTGCTTGACTTAGTTCTGGCAAACAATGAATCCCTTGTTAATAATTTAGAAGTTTCAGAGGAACTGGGTGCTAGCGACCACAAATCAATTACATGTAGAATTGAATGGAAGTATGATAGTAGGGATAACTCAGTAACAGTCCCAGATTTTCGCTTAGCAGATTACGATGGGCTTAGAGAACACTTATCATCTGTTGACTGGGGTAACGAAGAGAGCTATCAATATGACAGTTTTCTGAACACAATACATGCTGCTCAAAGAACGTTTATCCCTTATAAGGAAATTAGATCAAATAGAAATGACCCAAAATGGATGAATAATAGGCTGAAATATCTACTAGGGCATAAGAAAGGAATTTATATGCGTATCAAAAGAGGCGAGGGTCATCTTATGAATCAGTATATTGACATTAAGAGGGACATTAAAAAGGGGATAAGAAAAGCTAAAAGGGACTATGAAATTAAAGTTGCTAGGGATTCTAAAACTAACCCAAAAAGTTTTTTCCAGGTCTATAGAACAAAATTCAGAGATAAGATAGGTCCCCTTAAAAATAACTATGGGCATCTTACTGACAAAGAACATGAAATGTGCTCGATTTTAAATAATTATTTTCTCTCGGTTTTTACACAGGAAGACACTAATAATATTCCGGTAATTAATTTTTATAGTGGATCAGAAGAAGATAAATTATGTAACATCACAGTCACTAGTGAAATGGTTGTGAAGCAGATAGACAGACTGAAGCAAAATAAGTCACCGGGTCCTGATTAGGTTTTTTCAAGGGTTCTAAAGGAATGCAAAATGGAAGTCTGTGAACCATTAACTAATATTTTTAATTTATCTCTTCAAACAGGTGCAGTGTCTGATATGTGGAAGATGGCTAATGTAATTCCTATTTTTAAAACAGGGGACAAGTCGTTACCGTCAAATTACCGCCCAATAAGCCTGACCTCAATTGTAGGCAAATTACTAGAGTCAATTATAGCTGAGATTATAAGAAGCCATCTCGATAAGCATAGCTTGATTAATGATACTCAGCATGGATTCACAAGAGGCCGGTCTTGTCTAACTAATTTATTAACTTTCTTCAGTAAAGCTTTTGAGGCTGTTGATCACGATAAAGAATTTGATATTATTTACTTAAATTTTAGTAAGGCATTTGATAGAGTTCCACACCAAAGACTGTTGAAGAAAGTAGCAGCTCATGGCATTGGGGGAAGGGTGCTCTCGTGGATCGAATCATGGCTCACAGACAGGAAGCAAAGAGTGTCCATAAATGGGGTTAAATCCGAGTGGGGATCAGTAACAAGTGGCGTTCCACAAGGATCAGTCTTGGGCCCGTTGTTGTTTATAATATATATCAATGATCTTGATGAAGGAATTACTAGTGATATGAGCAAATTCGCCGATGACACGAAGATAGGTAGGATAATTGATTCAAACGTAGATGTTAGGGAACTTCAGGAGGATTTAGACAAACTCTACTCTTGGTCAGAAAAGTGGCAGATGCAGTTCAATGTAGATAAATGCAAGGTTCTGAAGCTCGGGAGTGTCCATAACCCTAGCACTTATAAGTTAAATAATGTAGAACTTAACCATACAGATTGCGAAAAGGACTTGGGGGTTATGGTAAGCAGCAACCTTAAACCAAGACAGCAATGCCTAAGCGTACGTAATAAGGCAAATAGATTACTGGGATTTATATCAAGAAGTGTAAGCAACAGAAGTCCAGAGGTCATACTGCAGCTTTATACATCATTAGTAAGGCCTCACCTAGATTATGCAGTTCAATTCTGGTCTCCATATTACAGAATGGACATAAGTTCGTTAGAAAACATTCAGCGTAGGATGACTAAATTAATACATAGCATTAGAAATCTTCCTTATGAAGAAAGATTGAAGACTCTTAAGTTACATTCACTTGTTAGACGAAGAATGAGGGGAGACCTGATCGAAGTGTATAAGTGGAAGATAGGTATTAATAAAGGGGATATTAACAAGGTCTTGAGAATATCTCTCCAAGAGAGAACCCGCAGTAATGGATTTAAATTAGATAAGTTTAGATTTAGAAAGGACATAGGAAAGTATTGGTTTGGAAATAGGGTAGTAGATGAGTGGAACAGTCTACCTAGTTGGGTTATTGAGGCTAGGACTTTGGGTAGCTTCAAATTTAGGTTGGATAAATACATGAGTGGGATGGGTTGGATTTGAGTGGGACTTGCACATCAGAGCTTATTTCTTGGGTAGCATTGAAAATTGGGTAGGTCAAATGTTTGTTAGTGGGATGAATTGTAAAAGACCTGCCTAGTATGGGCCAACAGGCCTGCTGCAGTGTTCCTCCTTTCTTATGTTCTTATGTTTCAGAGGAACTGGGTGCTAGCGACCACAAATCAATTACATTTAGAATTGAATGGAAGTATGATAGTAGGGATAACTCAGTAACAGTCCCAGATTTTCGCTTAGCAGATTACGATGGGCTTAGAGAACACTTATCTGTTGACTGGGGTAACGAAGACAGCTATCAATATGACAGTTTTCTGAACACAATACATGCTGCTCAAAGAACGTTTATCCCTTATAAGGAAATTAGATCAAATAGAAATGACCCAAAATGGATGAATAATAGGCTGAAATATCTACTAGGGCATAAGAAAGGAATTTATAGGCGTATCAAAAGAGGCGAGGGTCATCTTATATATCAGTATATTGACATTAAGAGGGACATTAAAAAGGGGATAAGGAAAGCTAAAAGGGATTATGAAATTAAAGTTGCTAGGGATTCTAAAACTAACCCAAAAAGTTTTTTCCAGGTATATAGAACAAAAGTCAGAGATAAGATAGGTCCCCTTAAAAATAACTATGGGCACCTTACTGACGAAGAGAATGAAATGTGCTCGATTTTAAATAATTATTTTCTCTCGGTTTTTACACAGGAAGACACTAATAATATTCCGGTAATTAATTTTTATAGTGGATCAGAAGAAGATAAATAATGTAACATCACAGTCACTAGTGAAATGGTTGTGAAGCAGATAGACCGACTGAAGCAAAATAAGTCACCGGGTCCTGATGAGGTTTTTTCTAGGGTTCTTAAGGAATGCAAAATGGAAGTCTGTGAACCATTAACTAATATTTTTAATTTATCTCTTCAAACAGGTGTAGTGTCTGATATGTGGAAGATGGCTAATGTAATTCCTATTTTTAAAACAGGGGACAAGTCGTTACCGTCAAATTACCGCCCAATAAGCCTGACCTCAATTGTAGGCAAGTTGCTAGAGTCAATTATAGCTGAGATTATAAGAAGCCATCTCGATAAGCATAGCTTGATTAATGATACACAGCATGGATTCACAAGAGGCCGGTCTTGTCTAACTAATTTATTAACTTTCTTCAGTAAAGCTTTTGAGGCTGTTGACCACGATAAAGAATTTGATATTGTTTACTTAGATTTTAGTAAGGCATTTGATAGAGTTCCGCACCAAAGACTGTTGAAGAAAGTAGCAGCTCATGGCATTGGGGGAAGGGTGCTCTCGTGGATCGAGTCATGGCTCACAGACAGGAAGCAGAGAGTGTCCATAAATGGGGTTAAATCCGAGTGGGGATCAGTAACAAGTGGCGTTCCACAGGGATCAGTCTTGGGCCCGTTGTTGTTTATAATATATATCAATGATCTTGATGAAGGAATTGCTAGTGATATGAGCAAATTCGCCGATGACACGAAGATAGGTAGGATAATTGATTCAAACGTAGATGTTAGTTAACTTCAGGAGGATTTAGACAAACTATACTCTTGGTCAGAAAAGTGGCAGATGCAGTTCAATGTAGATAAATGCAAGGTTCTGAAGCTCGGGAGTGTCCATATCCCTAGCACTTATAAGTTAAATAATGTAGAACTTAGCAATTGGTGTCAATTGCTGGCTGGACAAATACTGTAAGGAAAATGCGGTAACATTCATTGACAACTGGGACCTCTTCTATGGCAGAAATGACATGTATGCCAGGGATGGGGTTCACTTATCTAGGTCTGGGGTGGTAGCACTGGCAACTGCAGTGGAGGGAGCAGTTAGGACTTTAAATTAGGAATAGTTAGTGGTATGGGTTTTGGCAGGAAAACAGTGAAGTCCCAGTGTAGTAATATTACGAGTTCTAGGGGAACTAGTAATAAGCAGAACGAGGTAGATATTGAAAAGCCAGGGACTTTGGGTGATAAGGACAGTAATAGGTTTAGTAGAAAAACAGAAATGAGCAGGAAGGGTAAAGAGAAAGGAGAGTCTTTCAATGTTTATTATGCTAATTGCCGTAGTGCTAGGAATAAGATGGACGAGTTGAGATTAGTTGCTAATGCAGGTAACATGCTGCTCAAAGAACGTTTATCCCATATAAAGAAATTAGATCAAATAGAAATGACCCAAAATGGATGAATAATAGGCTCAAATATCTACTAGGGCATAAGAAAGGAATTTATAGGTGTATCATAAGAGGTGAGGGTCATCTTATGAATCAGTATATTGACATTAAGAGGGACATTAAAAAGGGGATAAGAAAAGCTAAAAGGGACTATGAAATTAAAGTTTCTAGGGATTCTAAAACTAACCCAAAATGTTTTTTCCAGGTCTATAGAACAAAAGTTAGAGATAAGATAGGTCCCCTTAAAAATATCTATGGGCACCTTACTGACAAAGAGAATGAAATGTGCTCGATTTTTAATAATTATTTTCTCTCAGTTTTTACACAGGAAGACACTAACAATATTCCAGTAACTAATTTTTATAGTCGGCTAGAAGAAGATAAATTATGTAACATCACAGTCACTAGTGAAATGGTTGTGAAGCAGATAGACAGACTGAAGCAAAATAAGTCGCCGGGTCCTGATGAGGTTTTTTCAAGGGTTCTAAAGGAATGCAAAATGGAAGTCTGTGAACCATTAACTAATATTTTTAATTTATCTCTTCAAACAGGTGTAGTGTCTGATATGTGGAAAATGGCTAATGTAATTCCTATTTTTAAAACAGGGGACAAGTCGTTACCGTCAAATTACCGCCAAATAAGCCTGACCTCAATTGTAGGCAAATTACTAGAGTCAATTATAGCTGAGATTATAAGAAGCCATCTCGATAAGCATAGCTTGATTAATGATACTCAGCATGGATTCACAAGAGGCCGGTCTTGTCTAACTAATTTATTAACTTTCTTCAGTAAAGCTTTTGAGGCTGTTGACCACGATAAATAATTTGATATTATTTACTTAGATTTTAGTAAGGCTTTTGATAGAGTTCCGCACCATAGACTGTTAAAGAAAGTGGCAGCTCATGGCATTGGGGGAAAAGTGCTCTCGTGGATCGAGTCATGGCTCACTGACAGGAAGCAGAGAGTGTCCATAAATGGGGTTAAATCCGAGTGGGGATCTGTAACAAGTGGCGTTCCACAGGGATCAGTCTTGGGCCCGTTGTTGTTTATAATATATATCAATGATCTTGATGAGGGAATTACTAGTGATATGAGCAAATTCGCCGATGACACGAAGATAGGTAGGATAATTGATTCAAACGTAGATGTTATGGAACTTCAGGAGGATTTAAACAAACTCTATTCTTGGTCAGAAAAGTGGCAGATGCAGTTCAATGTAGATAAATGCAAGGTTCTGAAGCTTGGGAGTGCCCATAACCCTAGTACTTACAAGTTAAATGATGTAGAACTTAGCCATACAGATTGCGAAAGGGATTTGGAGGTTATGGTAAGCAGCAACCTTAAACCAAGACAGCAATGCCTAAGCATACGTAATAAGGCAAATAGATTACTGGGATTTATATCAAGAAGTGTAAGCAACAGAAGTCCAGAGGTCATACTGCAGCTTTATACATCATTAGTAAGGCCTCACCTAGATTATGCAGCTCAGTTCTGGTCTCCATATTACAGAATGGACATAAATTCGTTAGAAAACATTCAGCGTAGGATGACTAAATTAATACATAGCATTAGAAATCTTCCTTATGAAGAAAGATTGAAGACTCTTAAGTTACATTCACTTGTTAGACGAAGAATGAGGGGAGACCTGATCGAAGTGTATAAGTGGAAGATAGGTATTAATAAAGGGGATATTAATAAGGTCTTGAGGATGTCTCTCCAAGAGAGAACCCGCAGTAATGGATTTAAATTAGATAAGTTTAGATTTAGAAAGGACATAGGAAAATATTGGTTTGGAAATAGGGTAGTTGATGAGTGGAACAGTCTACCTAGTTGGGTTGTTGAGGCTGGGACCTTGGGTAGTTTCAAATTTAGGTTGGATAAGTACATGAGTGGGAGGGGTTGGATTTGAGTGGGACTTTCACATCAGAGCTTATTTCTTGGGTGGCATTGAAAATTGGGTTGGGCAAATGTTTTGTTAGTGGGATGAATTGTAATAAAGTTGGTAGAATTACAGACAATATGTAAAGTAAAAGGACACAAGTGCAACTAATGTGACATTTATTGTGGCAACGTTTCGCTCTCCAGGAGCTTTATCAAGCTCCTGGAGAGCGAAACGTTGCCACAATAAATGTCACATTAGTTGCACTTGTGTCCTTTTAGTGGGGTGAATTGTAAAGGACCTGCCTAGTATGGGCCAACAGGCCTCCTGCAGTGTTCCTCCTTTCTTATGTTCTTATGTTCTTATGACTTGGGGGTTATGGTAAGCAGCAACCTTAAACCAAGGCAGCAATGCCTAAGCGTACCTAATAAGGCAAATAGATTACTGGGATTTATATCAAGAAGTGTAAGCAACAGAAGTCAAGAGGTCATACTGCAGCTTTATACATCATTAGTAAGGCCTCACCTAGATTATGCAGCTCAGTTCTGGTCTCCATATTACAGAATGGACATAAATTCGTTAGAAAACATTCAGCGTAGGATGACTAAATTAATACATAGCATTAGAAATCTTCCTTATGAAGAAAGATTGAAGACTCTTAAGTTACATTCACTTGTTAGACGAAGAATGAGGGGAGACCTGATCGAAGTGTATAAGTGGAAGATAGGTATTAATAAAGGGGATATTAACAAGGTCTTGAGGGGTTGAGTGGTGACGTGTACTTAGCTCAGTGGTGACGTGTACTTAGCTCAGTGGTGACGTGTACTTAGCTCTGTGAAGACCTGTTTGTGTGCTCTCTGTGAATCTGAACCAGGATGCCCTCTCTTGAGCAGCTTTACCAGCAGCTGAGAGAAGAACTCAGAGTTGCTAAACTGGAAATACGGCGATTAACGGAGGAGAACAAGAGGATTCGTAGTAATCCTCCTGTTGTGAGTCCCCAGGTTAAGAGGGGAGCTTGGTCAGTGGCCGGGCAACATGGAACCAAGCTGAAGATTAAGAAAACGGTTGGAGAGGCAGAAACAACGAGAAACCAGAAGACTGCCGTGGAAACTTCCAACTCATTCTCGGTGCTACCTGACGAATGTGAGTGTTCTACTGGGAATGCCACAACGAGCACCAAGGAAGCATTGGCAGACGTGAGTGAGACATCCCTAGAAACCCCAACGAAGACCATCGAGAACGTCATGACGAATTCTACAAGTGGTGTAATGCTACCTGGCGAATGTGAGTCGACTACTCGGAGCATCACTACGGACGACGCCAAGGAAGGTAAAAACATTGTCGTTGTTGGGGATAGTCAGATTAGGTACATGGATAGGGCATTCTGTTTGAAGGATAGGAGTAGGAGGCAGAGAGTGTGTTTTCCTGGGGCTGGGATGAAGGATATTGTTAGCCGTCTGGATGACATCATGAGAGGTAATGGGAGCAATCCTATTATCTGTCTCAGTGCTGGAGGCAACGATGTTGGCAGACGTAGGAGTGAGGACCTGATTAGCAGGTATAGGTCAGCAATAGAGATAATTAGGAAGAAGGGTGGGAAACCTGTCATATGTAGCATTTTGCCAAGGAGAGGAGTTGGAAATGAATGGTTGTCCAGAGCAATTGGTGTCAATTGCTGGCTGGACAAATACTGTAAGGAAAATGCGGTAACATTCATTGACAACTGGGACCTCTTCTATGGCAGAAATGACATGTATGCCAGGGATGGGGTTCACTTGTCTAGGTGTGGGGTGGGAGCACTGGCCAACGCAGTGGAGGGAGCTGTTAGGTCTTTAAACTAGGAATAGTTAGTGGTATGGGTCTCTGCGGGAAAACTGTGAAGTCTCAGGGTAGTAATATGAGTACTAGGAGAACTAGTAATAGGCAAAATGAGGTGGATATCGGAAGGCCAGTGGCACTAATTGACAAGGACAGTAATAGGTTTAGTGGAATAACAGAAAGGAGCAGGAATGATAAAGAGAAAGGAGGGTCCTTAAGTATATATTACACAAATAGTCGCAGTGCTAGGAATAAGATGGACGAGTTGAGACTAGTTGCTAGTGCAGGTAACATAGATGTATTTGCCATTACTGAGACGTGGTTTAATTCAAAAAGTCGGGACATGCCTGCAGAATGTCACATTCAGGGTTTCAAATTGTTCCAAGTAGATAGAAGTATCGGGAAGGGGGGTGGGGTGGCATTGTATGTCCGAGATCGCTTGAACTGTTGCATTAAAACGGGTATTAAGTCTGAAGTAACACATACAGAGTCTGTTTGGATAGAATTTTCAGAGGGGCATGAAAAATTAACTTTAGGTGTGATATACCGTCCCCCAAATTTAGATAGGGACCAGGGAAGACTACTATGGGAGGAAATTGTTAGGGCCACAAGGCACGATAATGTAGTAATTCTAGGAGACTTTAACTTTAGTCATATTGATTGGAATTTCTTGACTGGGAATTTAGAATCATACGACTTCTTAGAAGTAGTTCAGGATTGTTTTCTGAAGCAGTTTGTGACAGAACCTACAAGGGGTAATAACCTGCTTGACTTAGTTCTGGCAAACAATGAATCCCTTGTTAATAATTTAGAAGTTTCAGAAGAACTGGGTGCTAGCGACCACAAATCAATTACATTTAGAATTGAATGGAAGTATGATAGTAGGGATAACTCAGTAACAGTCCCAGATTTTCGCTTAGCAGATTACGATGGGCTTAGAGAACACTTATCATCTGTTGACTGGGGTAACGAAGAGAGCTATCAATATGACAGTTTTCTGAACACAGTACATGCTGCTCAAAGAACATTTATCCCTTATAAAGAAATTAGATCAAATAGAAATGACCCAAAATGGATGAATAATAGGCTGAAATATCTACTAGGGCATAAGAAAGGAATTTATAGGCGTATCAGAAGAGGCGAGGGTCATCTTATGAATCAGTATATTGACACTAAGAGGGACATTAAAAAGGGGATAAGAAAAGCTAAAAGGGACTATGAAATTAAAGTTGCTAGGGACTCTAAAACTAACCCAAAAAGTTTTTTCCAGGTATATAGAACAAAAGTCAGAGATAAGATAGGTCCCCTTAAAAATAACTATGGGCATCTTACTGACAAAGAGAATGAAATGTGCTCGATTTTAAATAATTATTTTCTCTCGGTTTTTACACAGGAAGACACTAGTAGTGTTCCGGTAATTAATTTTTATAGTGGGCCAGAAGAAGATAAATTATGTAACATCATAGTCACTAGTGAAATGGTTGTGAAGCAGATAGACCGACTGAAGCAAAATAAGTCACCGGGTCCTGATGAGGTTTTTTCAAGGGTTCTAAAGGAATGCAAAATGGAAGTCTGTGAACCATTAACTAATATTTTTAATTTATCTCTTCAAACAGGTGTAGTGTCTGATATGTGGAAGATGGCTAATGTAATTCCTATTTTTAAAACAGGGGACAAGTCGTTACCGTCAAATTACCGCCCAATAAGCCTGACCTCAATTGTAGGCAAATTACTAGAGTCAATTATAGCTCAAATTATAAGAAGCCATCTCGATAAGCATAGCTTGATTAATGATACTCAGCATGGATTCACAAGAGGCCGGTCTTGTCTAACTAATTTATTAACTTTTTTCAGTAAAGCTTTTGAGGCTGTTGACCACGATAAAGAATTTGATATTATTTACTTAGATTTTAGTAAGGCATTTGATAGAGTTCCGCACCAAAGACTGTTGAAGAAAGTAGCAGCTCATGGCATTGGGGGAAGAGTGCTCTCGTGGATCGAATCATGGCTCACAGACAGGAAGCAGAGAGTGTCCATAAATGGGGTTAAATCCGAGTGGGGATCAGTAACAAGTGGCGTTCCACAGGGATCAGTCTTGGGCCCGTTGTTGTTTATAATATATATCAATGATCTTGATGAAGGAATTACTAGTGATATGAGCAAATTCGCCGATGACACGAAGATAGGTAGGATAATTGATTCAAACGTAGATGTTAGGGAACTTCAGGAGGATTTAGACAAACTCTACTCTTGGTCAGAAAAGTGGCAGATGCAGTTCAATGTAGATAAATGCAAGGTTCTGAAGCTCGGAAGTGTCCATAACCCTAGCACTTATAAGTTAAATAATGTAGAACTTAGCCATACAGATTGCGAAAAGGACTTGGGGGTTATGGTAAGCAGCAACCTTAAACCAAGACAGCAATGCCTAAGCGTACGTAATAAGGCAAATAGATTACTGGGATTTATATCAAGAAGTGTAAGCAACAGAAGTCCAGAGGTCATACTGCAGCTTTATACATCATTAGTAAGGCCTCACCTAGATTATGCAGCTCAATTCTGGTCTCCATATTACAGAATGGACATAAATTCGTTAGAAAACATTCAGCGTAGGATGACTAAATTAATACATAGCATTAGAAATCTTCCTTATGAAGAAAGATTGAAGACTCTTAAGTTACATTCACTTGTTAGACGAAGAATGAGGGGAGACCTGATCGAAGTGTATAAGTGGAAGATAGGTATTAATAAAGGGGATATTAACAAGGTCTTGAGGATATCTCTCCAAGAGAGAACCCGCAGTAATGGATTTAAATTAGATAAGTTTAGATTTAGAAAGGACATAGGAAAGTATTGGTTTGGAAATAGGGTAGTTGATGAGTGGAACAGTCTACCTAGTTGGGTTATTGAGGCTAGGACTTTGGGTAGTTTCAAATTTAGGTTGGATAAGTACATGAGTGGGAGGGGTTGGATTTGAGTGGGACCTGCACATCAGAGCTTATTTCTTGGGTAGCATTGAAAATTGGGTTGGTCAAATGTTTGTTAGTGGGATGAATTGTAAAGGACCTGCCTAGTATGGGCCAACAGGCCTGCTGCAGTGTTCCTCCTTTCTTATGTTCTTATGTTCTTATGTCATCTACAAGACCTTCTTCACGGCTGCTGCAACTAACCCATCTCTTTGGGAAGGACCTACTTCCACTGGGGAATCCCGCCTACCAGTGACTGCCCTCGTCTGCTGCCCGTCCCTTCCACTGACGACTATATAAACGCCAGTCTTCTTGCCTTTGCTCCACGTATTAGGACTGAAGAAGCCACTCGTGGCTTAGACACACGTACCAGCAGTTTACACCAGAGCACTGCTTACTCACGATGCATCACTCTAACAGAGTAAAGATCAAACCAGCGAGTGGCATAACCAATGAGTCGTCCAAACTAGCACTTGCAGCTGTCGTTAGTGGCAGGCTGCAAGTCAAATGTAATGCGATTTTATCGCTCAAGGAGGCCTTTGTTGTCGTCTGTACAGAGGACACAGAGGCTGAGAAACTACTTACCACCACTGCTACTACCACTCTACGAGACCAGGGATTTCTTGTCTTGACTTCCCCAGCACTGAGGGCCAGGAGAACTGTGTTCCTCAAGCGACTCGACAACCTTATCACTGTACAGGCCACTGAAGAAATCAAGTCATCTATCGAAGCAAAGAACCCTTGGGCCAAGGTGGACTTCATTACTAAAATACCCAATGCTTCATCCATGCTGAAGGTCACCTTCAGTGACGTCAACATGGCAGCCAGAGCTCTCGCTGAGGGCCTGGCTATTCACTACTTCCACATCAACCCAGCCTTCATCGAAGCAGAGAAATTCCAACATATCTCACAGTGCTATAATTGTTACTCTTACTTACACACCACAAATGATTGTCCTACTAAGGACAAGAAGTTCTGCTCCACCTGTGGCCGTGAGGGTCATGACTTCAAGAATTGCACTACTGCTTCACCACCTAAATGCTTGAACTGCAAGAATGACCACCATACTCTTGCTGCCAGGTGCCCTACCAGAAGAGACATACTCAAGAAACAACAACAACGACAACAACAACAAAAGAAACCCAACCCACAAGCAACCACATATTCTGCTATCGCCAAGCTTCAAGCAGACACTACCAAGATACTACATGCCACGCAAGCTGCTCCCACCACTTCCCTGCCAGCACCTACTGCCGACTCCACCACGATTCTTTGTTGCATTATGTATGCTCATGTACAGAATGCAGCTGAGCCTGGTTCCTTCAACACCACCATCAATGAACTTTTCAAACTAAATAATATGCCTGGCCTCACATTCCCTGCATCACCACCTTCCACTGAGATCCTAAAATCTACTGCAAATATTACCAGCATCACCGCTGCTCCACCGCTGTCACAACCTCCACTAGACACAGGGATGGACCAATCAGAGACCTCTGAGACGTCGGCAAAACCCACCAATGAGAGTCCACTACCGCTTTCATCCACTGCTAGAGCAACTGACCAGTCGGAAATCTCGCCTTCACCAGTTCAGCCACCAGCCAAGAAAGCAAAAACACAAGACACTGCGGATGCACCTCACGGTGCCACTGTCACTGACACTGCTGCACCACAACGGGTCCGATATCTGAAGGGTGTATACTTCTACACAACCAAGGAGTATAAGAACACAATGCTGTCTTCAGAAATCCATCATCACCTCCAGGACGGAACAGTCAAGTATACCTACGACCAAACTGCTACATACACCACTGAAGACATGACCAGACTACTCACTGCCAACACCCAACACCTTGTGGAAGTCAAGTACACCTCAAAGAGGAAATTCAGGATGCTTCAGAATAGGGACCTTGAAGACGGTACCCTCGTCTAGCACGACTATCCATGACCATTCACCCAGCACTTTGCTGTCCGCTAAAGCTGGGGTGTGGCTCCAATCAACCATGTAACTGCTGCCTCTGTCTGACTGCGCTTCTCTTTGGGGAAGTCAGCGCAAGATAGAAGAAGACGACATCCTCCAACCGGAGGGCCAAGAAAGAAGAAAGATGATTATCGTCACCCCCCACCCGGGAGGCCACTGCTGGGTCACCATCTGGAGAAGACCTGGGCCAGAAGGACCTGCGAATCAACATGAATGAAAATGAACACCAACACACGACACTCCACACAGGAGAGCACAGCGCTAGCACGATCGACACCATGCATTGCCCTTCTAGGGCATGGTTGGTGCCAGAGCCCGAGTTTGTACCTTACAAGATGAGGGGGGTACTTGTGCCTCCTCCCATAGGAGACTTAGGTCTCAGACACTCCCTAGACAGGGAGCCAGTGCCGGGCCACCACTTGGAAGGGCCCGGGCCGGGAAAATACCGGCGAATCTTTAACAACAGCCTTTGCTCCAGATTCTCCTCCACCACGATGCTGTGAACACTAACTCCAAGGCCGAGGGACTGATTACCTCATCTTTTGTATATAGTTCTGTCTTCCTATTATGTCCTAGAATCTGTATTGATAAAGCCACTGGATGGCGAAACGTCTACAATAAAGATATCCAGATGTTGCACATGTGTCTTAACTTTCATATTGTCGGTATTGTATACCTTTCTTGCACATTGCTGTCTTGGTTTAAGGTTGCTGCTTACCATAACCCTCAAGTCCTTTTCGCAATCTGTATGGCTAAGTTCTACATTATCTAACTTATAAGTGCTAGGGTTATGGACACTCCCGAGCTTCAGAACCTTGCATTTATCTACATTGAACTGCATCTGCCACTTTTCTGACCAAGAGTAGAGTTTGTCTAAATCCTCCTGAAGTTCCCTAACATCTACGTTTGAATCAATTATCCTACCTATCTTCGTGTCATCGGCGAATTTGCTCATATCACTAGCAATTCCTTCATATATGTATAATGTTCGCCAAGACCATAGTCCTGGCACGGGTCCCAATCTTGCGATGACCCGTCTCTGGCTCCCGATGGAGAAAGGTTTCCACAATGACGTGACGCATGCCGCTCAAGCGCCCCTCTGGTCAGTTCAACTGGTGCATCTCATAAGCGACACCATATGTAACTATGGACACTACCGAGGAGGAGGATATGTCATTATTACAGGAAACAGCTTGTCTGGTTCGTTGACCCCATGATACACTAGTGTGGCCGCAGTCATCTCTGGGTCCTCTTCGGGAGGGAATATCACCCCTAGTTGCCTGCGGAGTGTCTCAGTAGCTTCGCACTCTAGAAGATAGTGTGTTAAGGGCAGCTGGACAACGTGCTGACAGTACTGGCACATCTCCTCCTCAGCCTTGTCTACAATCATCTTGGCTGTGGGAAAGCCCAAACGAAGCCGATGGATGGCGGTACACTGCGCTCTGGACCAGGTTCTATCATATGGAGGGGGTTCTAGCAATTCCTTCATCAAGATCATTGATATATATTATAAACAACAACGGGCCCAAGACTGATCCCTGTGGAACACCACTTGTTACTGATCCCCACTCGGATTTAACCCCATTTATGGACACTCTCTGCTTCCTGTCTGTGAGCCATGACTCGATCCACGAGAGCACCCTTCCCCCAATGCCATGAGCTGCTACTTTCTTCAACAGTCTTTGGTGCAGAACTATCAAATGCCTTACTAAAATCTAAGTAAACAATATCAAATTCTTTATCGTGGTCAACAGCCTCAAAAGCTTTACTGAAGAAAGTTAATAAATTAGTTAGACAAGACCGGCCTCTTGTGAATCCATGCTGTGTATCATTAATCAAGCTATGCTTATCGAGATGGCTTCTTATAATCTCAGCTATAATTGACTCTAGCAACTTGCCTACAATTGAGGTCAGGCTTATTGGGCGGTAATTTGACGGTAACGACTTGTCCCCTGTTTTAAAAATAGGAATTACATTAGCCATCTTCCACATATCAGACACTACACCTGTTTGAAGAGATAAATTAAAAATATTAGTTAATGGTTCACAGACTTCCATTTTGCATTCCTTAAGAACCCTAGAAAAAACCTCATCAGGACCCGGTGACAAATTTTGCTTCAGTCGGTCTATCTGCTTCACAACCATTTCACTAGTGACTGTGATGTTACATAATTTATCTTCTTCTGATCCACTATAAAAATTAATTACCGGAATATTATTAGTGTCTTCCTGTGTAAAAACCGAGAGAAAATAATTATTTAAAATCGAGCACATTTCATTCTCTTTGTCAGTAAGATGCCCATAGTTATTTTTAAGGGGACCTATCTTATCTCTGACTTTTGTTCTATATACCTGGAAAAAACTTTTTGGGTTAGTTTTAGAATCCCTAGCAACTTTAATTTCATAATCCCTTTTAGCTTTTCTTATCCCCTTTTTAATGTCCCTCTTAATGTCAATATACTGATTCATAAGATGACCCTCGCCTCTTTTGATACGCCTATAAATTCCTTTCTTATGCCCTAGTAGATATTTCAGCCTATTATTCATCCATTTTGGGTCATTTCTATTTGATCTAATTTCCTTATAAGGGATAAACGTTCTTTGAGCAGCATGTATTGTGTTCAGAAAACTGTCATATTGATAGCTCTCTTCGTTACCCCAGTCAACAGATGATCAGTGTTCTCTAAGCCCATCGTAATCTGCTAAGCGAAAATCTGGGACTGTTACTGAGTTATCCCTACTATCATACTTCCATTCAATTCTAAATGTAATTGATTTGTGGTCGCTAGCACCCAGTTCCTCTGAAACTTCTAAATTATTAACAAGGGATTCATTGTTTGCCAGAACTAAGTCAAGCAGGTTATTTCCCCTTGTAGGTTCTGTCACAAACTGCTTCAAAAAACAATCCTGAACTACTTCTAAGAAATCGTATGATTCTAAATTCCCAGTCAAGAAATTCCAATCAATATGACTAAAGTTAAAGTCTCCTAGAATTACTACATTATCGTGCCTTGTGGCCCTAACAATTTCCTCCCATAGTAGTCTCCCCTGGTCCCTATCTAAATTTGGGGGACGGTATATCACACCTAAAATTAATTTTTCATGCCCCTCTGAAAATTCTATCCAAACAGACTCTGTATGTGTTACTTCAGACTTAATACCCGTTTTTATGCAACAGTTCAAGCGATCTCGGACATACAATGCCACCCCACCCCCCTTCCCGATACTTCTATCTACTTGGAACAATTTAAAACCTTGAATGTGACATTCTGCAGGCATGTCCCGACTTTTTTAATTAAACCACGTCTCAGTAATGGCAAATACATCTATGTTACCTGCACCAGCAACTAGTCTCAACTCGTCCATCTTATTCCTAGCACTGCGACTATTTGTGTAATAAATATTTAATGACCCTCCTATCTCTTTACCCTTCCTGCTCCTTTCTGTTATTCCACTAAACCTATTACTGTCATTGTCAATTAGTGCCACTGGCTTTCCAATATCCACCTCATTTTGCCTATTACTAGTTCTCCTAGTACTCATGTTACTACCCTGCGACTTCCCAGTTTTCCCGCCAAAACCCATACCACTAACTATTCCTAGTTTAAAGACCTAACAGCTCCCTCCACTGCGTTGGCCAGTGCTCCCACCCCACACCTAGATAAGTGAACCCCATCCCTGGCATACATGTCATTTCTGCCATAGAAGAGGTCCCAGTTGTCAATGAATGTTACCGCATTTTCCTTACAGTATTTGTCCAGCCAGCAATTGACACCAATTGCTCTGGACAACCATTCATTTCCAACTCCTCTCCTTGGCAAAATGCCACATATGACAGGTTTCCCACCCTTCCTCCTAATTATCTCTATTGCTGACCTATACCTGCTAATCAGGTCCTCACTCCTACGTCTGCCAACATCGTTGCCTCCAGCACTGAGACAGATAATAGGATTGCTCCCATTACCTCTCATGATGTCATCCAGACGGCTAACAATATCCTTCATCCCAGCCCCAGGAAAACATACTCTCTGCCTCCTACTCCTATCCTTCAAACAGAATGCCCTATCCATGTACCTAATCTGGCTATCCCCAACAACAACAATGTTTTTACCTTCCTTGGCGTCGTCCTTAGTGATGCTCCGAGTAGTCGACTCACATTCGCCAGGTACCATTACACCACTTGTAGAATTCGTCATGACGTTCTCGATGGTCTTCGTTGGGGTTTCTAGGGATGTCTCACTCACGTCTGCCAATGCTTCCTTGGTGCTCGTTGTGGCATTCCCAGTAGAACACTCACATTCGTCAGGTAGCACCGAGAATGAGTTCGAAGTTTCCACGGCAGTCTTCTGGTTTCTCGTTGTTACTGCCTCTCCAACCGTTTTCTTAATCTTCAGCTTGGTTCCATGTTGCCCGGCCACTGACCAAGCTTCCCTCTTAACCTGGGGACTCACAACAGGTGGATTACTACGAATCCTCTTGTTCTCCTCCGTTAATCGCCGTATCTCCAGTTTAGCAACTCTGAGTTCTTCTCTCAGCTGCTGGTAAAGCTGCTCAAGAGAGGGCATCCTGGTTCAGATTCACAGAGAGCACACAAACAGGTCTTCACAGAGCTAAGTACACGTCACCACTGATCCCTGTGGAACGCCACTTGTTACTGATCCCCACTCGGATTTAACCCCATTTGGAAATAAATGGTATAAAATACCGACACAATGGAAATATAAACACAAATGCAGTATAATGTGATCCTTTATTGACAACGTTTCACCCACACAGTGGGCTTTTTCAAGTCACACACGGATCTGTTGGATAAATTTAGATTTAGAAAGGACATAGCTAAGTACTGGTTTTCTAACAGAGTTGTAGATGCGTGGAACAGTCTTCCCAGTGGGGTGATAGAGGCTAGGACCTTGGGTAGCTTTAAGAAGAGACTGGACAAATATATGAGTGGGAGGGGCTGGGTTTGATTGATGTCAAGGGGTACGGGAGTTATTTCTTGAGTAGCTTTAGGTAGATGTCGTTTTGATAATGACCTGCCTCGTATGGGCCAGTAGGCCTTCTGCAGTGTTCCTACATTCTTATGTTCTTATCTCTTCAAACAGGTGCAGTGTCTGATATGTGGAAGATGGCTAATGTAATTCCTATTTTTAAAACAGGGGACAAGTCGTTACCGTCAAATTACCGCCCAATAAGCCTGACCTCAATTGTAGGCAAATTACTAGAGTCAATTATAGCTCAAATTATAAGAAGCCATCTCGATAAGCATAGCTTGATTAATGATACTCAGCATGGATTCACAAGAGGCCGGTCTTGTCTAATTTATTAACTTTCTTCAGTAAAGCTTTTGAGGCTGTTGACCACGATAAAGAATTTGATATTATTTACTTAGATTTTAGTAAGGCATTTGATAGAGTTCCGCACCAAAGACTGTTGAAGAAAGTAGCAGCTCATGGCATTGGGGGAAGAGTGCTCTCGTGGATCGAATCATGGCTCACAGACAGGAAGTAGAGAGTGTCCATAAATGGGGTTAAATCCGAGTGGGGATCAGTAACAAGTGGCGTTCCACAGGGATCAGTCTTGGGCCCGTTGTTGTTTATAATATATATCAATGATCTTGATGAAGGAATTACTAGTGATATGAGCAAATTCGCCGATGACACGAAGATAGGTAGGATAATTGATTCAAACGTAGATGTTAGGGAACTTCAGGAGGATTTAGACAAACTCTACTCTTGGTCAGAAAAGTGGCAGATGCAGTTCAATGTAGATAAATGCAAGGTTCTGAAGCTCGGGAGTGTCCATAACCCTATCACTTACAAGTTAAATAATGTAGAACTTAAATTAGACACATGTGCAACTCTTGGGTATCTTTATTGAGGAAACGTTTCGCCACAGTGGCTTCATCAGTCCATACAAAGGAGAATCTTGAAGAACAGGAGGAGAATGAGGTAATCAGTCCCTCAACCTTGAGTCGATGTGGTCAGTCCATCAATCTTGAATAGAATACGGCATACGTGCTGAGAAGGAGCTTATAAACCGTTGGCAGGAGAGGTGCAGAAGTCATAGGTCGTGTAACATTTGTTCAATGTTGAAGTAGGTCGTGCCCAAGAATTAGGCAAGCGAAGAATTCCCAAGTATTAAGATCCCAAGAAGTTGCAGTGTCTGACAGGTTTGTAGAAGAATGGTTCAGAGAACCGACATGTTGATAAATTAGACACATGTGCAACTCTTGGGTATCTTTATTGAGGAAACGTTTCGCCACACAGTGGCTTCATCAGTCCATACAAAGGAGAATCTTGAAGAACAGGAGGAGAATGAGGTAATCAGTCTCTCAACCTTGAGTCGATGTGGTCAGTCCATCAATCTTGAATAGAATACGGCGTACGTGCTGAGAAGGAGCTTATAAACCGTTGGCAGGAGAGGTGCAACATTTGTTGGGATCTTAATACTTGGGAATTCTTCGCTTGCCTAATTCTTGGGCACGACCTACTTCAACATTGAACAAATGTTACACGACCTATGACTTCTGCACCTCTCCTGCCAACGGTTTATAAGCTCCTTCTCAGCACGTATGCCGTATTCTATTCAAGATTGATGGACTGACCACATCGACTCAAGGTTGAGGGACTGATTACCTCATTCTCCTCCTGTTCTCCAAGATTCTCCTTTGTATGGACTGATGAAGCCACTGTGTGGCGAAACGTTTCCTCAATAAAGATACCCAAGAGTTGCACATGTGTCTAATTTATCAACATGGTATAAAATACCGACAGATTGTTAGGTAAGACACATATGCAACAGTTAGGTATCTATATTTCGAAACGTTTCGCCTACACAGTAGGCTTCTTCAGTCGAGTACAGAAAAGTTGATAGAAGCAGAAGAGACTTGAAGACGATGTAATCAGTCCATCACCCTTAAAGTTTTGAGGTGGTCAGTCCCTCAGTCTGGAGAAGAGCATTGTTCCAAAGTTTGAAACAATATGGAGTTGAAGTGACAGGATGGAGCCTTATATAGAGACCTGGAATCAACTACGACTACCTCTACTAGTGAGAGCGGCTGGATTTGAGAGGGACCTGACCTCCCAACATCTGCGTTCTACTAGTGACCTGTCTCACCTCCTGGCGCTATATAAGGCTCCATCCTGTCACTTCAACTCCATATTGTTTCAAACTTTGGAACAATGCTCTTCTCCAGACTGAGGGACTGACCACCTCAAAACTTTAATTAAGGGTGATGGACTGATTACATCGTCTTCAAGTCTCTTCTGCTTCTATCAACTTTTCTGTACTCGACTGAAGAAGCCTACTGTGTAGGCGAAACGTTTCGAAATAAAGATACCTAACTGTTACATATGTGTCTTACCTAACACAAGGGATTATGTATACCCCTGCAGAGGGTGGAAGCTTGACCTGTCTATCACTGGTAATGTCCTTGATGTTCGTGGTTGTGGAGGTAGATACTTGAAATGAGGTTTTGGAAAAGACGTTGGAAACGTGTTTGGCAATGGAGTTGGTGGGGAGGACTATGTATCTATTCTCGGCAGTGTCTTCTCTGGGTGTGTTGAAGATGTTTAATGCTCGTCGTCTGCAGTCTCTGATGAAGTGACGAGGATAGTGGAGTTTAGAAAATACTTGTTCAATCATCGTGCATTCTTCTTCGTCACTTCATCAGAGACTGCAGACGACGAGCATTAAACATCTTCAACACACCCAGAGAAGACACTGCCGAGAAGAGATACATAGTCCTCCCCACCAACTCCATTGCCAAACACGTTTCCAACATCTTTTCCAATACCTCATTTCAAGTATCTACCTCCACAACCACGACCATCAAGGAGATTACCAGTGATAGACAGGTCAAGCTTCCACCCTCTGCAGGGGTATACATAATCCCTTGTAATGACTGCAACAAGTTATACGTGGGCGAAACATCAAGGGACCTCCAAACACGTATTTCAGAACACCAATACGCAAGCAGGTCTGACGACACAAGGAATGCCTGCGTACAACACCGTAATTCGCACAACCACTTGATAAACTACAGAAACTCAAAACTTATCGCCACAGAAGACAACACTCAATACCGAAGAATCCTGGAATCATCACTTATTTCTATATCCGACAACTTCAACCAGAATAGTGGCTTCTATAACATAGCTGAACCACTTGCCAAGAAACTTCTTCATCGTTATCCCACATAAGAACACTGTAGAAGGTCTGCTCACAAACTTATCCAATCTCCTTTCCAAGCTACCCAAGATCTTAGACTCTATAACCCCTCTCGGTACATCATCAGATGCAGCATTCTCCACCTGACCTCAGCATTCTGAGCCTGACTATAAATACTCGCGTTCCTTCCACCCCAGGTAGTTCTGTTTGTGACTTGAAAAAGCCCACTGTGTGGGCGAAACGTAGTCAATAAAGGATCACATTATACTGCATATGTGTTTATATTTCCACTTATCCACATTAAACTTCATCTGCCATTTTTCAGACCTAGACATTAATTTGTTCAAATCGTCCTGGAGTTCACTGATATCCTCCTTAGAGTGAATTATACGGCCTATCTTTGTATCATCAGCAAACTTACTCATGTCACTAGTAATCCCTTCATCAAGGTCATTAATGTAAATTATGAAAAGGAGAGGGCCTAAAACTGATCCTTGTGGAACGCCACTAGTGACTAATCCCCATTCAGATTTCACTCCATTAATGGTAACTCTCTGCTTTCTATTGGTAAGCCATGCCTCAATCCATGCTAGAACTTTACCTCCTATACCATGATCTGCCACTTTTCTTAAGAGTCTCTTGTGAGGTACTCTGTCGAAGGCTTTACTAAAATCCAAATAAACAATATCATATTCCTTATCACTGTCAACTGCCTTAAATGTTCTATTGAAGAACGTCAGTAAGTTTGTCAGGCAGGAACGACCTCTCGTGAATCCATGCTGAGATTCATTTATCAAGTTATGCTCTTCAAGGTGACTTCTGATAATGTCAGCTATAATCGATTCTAATAACTTGCCCACTATAGATGTAAGACTTATTGGACGGTAATTTGAAGGAGTGGACTTATCCCCTGATTTGAATATAGGAACCACATTAGCCATCTTCCACAACTCTGGCACAACACTGGTAAGGATGGACGCATTTAATACACTCGTTAATGGCTGACTAAGCTCCATCTTGCATTCCTTATGTACCCTTGAAAACAACTCATCGGGTCCCGGGGACTTATTTTATTTCAGTTTGTCTATCTGTTTAATAACAATGTCCCTCGTGACAGTAATATTAGTTAACTTAAATTTTTCAGGAACTAAATAATTGTTAATTATTGGAATCTCATTTACATCTTCCTGTGTAAAAACTGACAAAAAATAGTCATTAAATAAGGAACACATTTCCAGTTCATTATCCGTCAGCTGTCCATTCCCAGTTTTCAGAGGTCCTACTTTTTCCTTCACCTTCATCCTATACACTTGAAAGAACCCCTTTGGATTAGTCTTTGATTCATTAGCAACTCTAATTTCATAGTCACGTTTAGCCTTTCTAATCGCCTTTTTTATTTCTCTTTTAAGCTGAACATATTGGTCAGTAAGGTTAACCTCTCCTCTTCTGATGCGCCTATAAATTCCCCTTTTCTCCCCTAATAGATGCTTTATCCTCCTGTTAACCCATTTGGGATCGTTATTATTAGACCTAATTTCTCTCTGGGGAATGTATATACTCTGGGCACTGTGTACATTATTAAGAAAACAATCATAAAAGCAGATTCCTTCATATTCGTAAGTATGATTATCGTCAATAAAATCATTAGCTAGATAACCCCAATCAAGATTAGACAGATGTTCCCTAAGTCCATTATAATCGGCAGAACGAAAATCAGGGATTTTTACTGTATTATCATTATTCTTGCATTCCCAATTAATGCTAAAAGTGATGGATTTGTGATCACTTGCGCCAAGCTCTTCAGTGATCTCCAGATTATTAACGAGTGTTTCCTTATTTGACAAGACTAGGTCTAGCAAATTATTACCCCTGGTAGGCTCAGTTACGCTCTGTTTCAGAAAACAGCCCTGAACTGTTTCCATAAAGTCACTGGACTCTAGATTACCTGTCAAAGAATTCCAGTCAATTTGACTAAAGTTAAAGTCCCCTACTATGACTATGTTACTGTGTCCAGAAGCCCTTACAATTTCGTCCCAAAGAAGTCTCCCTCTATCGTGATCCAAGCCTGGAGGTCGGTATATTACACCTAGAATTAGTTTTTCTTGACCCTCCACGAACTCTACCCAGACTCTGTTACTGCTCCATCTATTTTTATACCTGTTTTTATGCAACAATTAATATTTTCTCGAACATACAATGCAACTCCTCCCCCCTTCCCATTACATCTATCCACATTGAACAACTTAAATCCCTGAATATTACACTCAGCAGTCATATCCCGACTCTTTAAATCATACCACGTTTCAGTTAATGCAATGATATCAAAGTTCCCAGCACATGCTACCAAACGTAGTTCATTAATTTTATTTCTTGCACTTCGACTGTTAGCATAAAATACCATCATATGTTTTTTCTTCTGCACATTTTTCCTATTCATCTTTGTTTTTACACAATTTCTGAAATTATCATTACCCAGAGTTACTCCATGACAGTTACTATTAAGATTCTTAATATCAGAGCATAAGTCAATATATCCATACTCATTATTTATCATTTCTAAACCCATACCTCTAACTAATCCTAGTTTAAAGTCCTAACAACCCCCTCAACTGAGTTAGCAAGAAAACCCACACCTGCCCTGGATAAGTGAACCCCATCCCTGGCATACATGTCATTTCGGCCATAGAAGTTGTTCCAGCTGTCAATGAATGGTACTGCATTATCCTTACAGTGTTTATCCAGCCAACAATTAATACCAATTGCTCTGGACAACCATTCATTACCAACACCTCTTCTTGGCAAATTGCCACATATAACAGGGTGCCCCTTCTTCCTAATTATGTCTATAGCTGTCCTGAACTTTCTAACTAAATCCTCACTTCTACGCTTGCCTACATCATTGCCTCCAGCACTGAGGCAAATAATAGGATTGATCCCATGATGTTGTCAAGCCGGCTAACAATGTCCTCCATCCCAGCCCCAGGAAAGCATACCCTCTGTCTCCTACTCCTGTCCTTCAAGCAGAATGCCCTATCCATGTATCTAATCTAGCTATCCCCAACAACAACAATATTCTTACCTTCCTTGTTGTCGTTTGTCGTGACGATCCCAGTAGTCGACTTACATTCGTCGGGTAGCACCGAGAATGCGTTGGAGGTTTCCACAGGAGTTTCCACAGCAGTCTCTTTCTTCTTCATCGTTTCTGGCTTTCCATTCGTCTTCTTGATCGTCAACTTCGTCGTCCCCTGCTGTCCAGCCACTGACCACGATCCCTTCTTGACCTGAGGACTCGAAACAGGACTACTACGAATCCTCTTGTTTTCCTCGGTCAATCGCCGTATCTCCATCTTTGCTGCCCTCAATTCTTTCTTAAGTTGCTGGTAAAGTTGCTCGATGGAGGGCATCTTGGTTCAGTCCACGGAGCAAACAAGAAACTTCTTCACAGAGTTAAGTACAGGTCACCACTGCTATGTATTAATTTAGTCATCCTATGCTGAATGTTTTCTAACGAATTTATGTCCATTCTGTAATATGGAGACCAGAACTGAGCTGCATAATCTAGGTGAGGCCATACTAATGATGTATAAAGCTGCAGTATGACCTCTGGACTTCTGTTGCTTACACTTCTTGATATAAATCCCAGTAATCTATTTGCCTTATTACATACGCTTAGGCATTGCTGTCTTGGTTTAAGGTTGCTGCTCACCATAACCCCCAAGTCCTTTTCGCAATCTGTATGGCTAAGTTCTACATCATTTAACTTATAAGTACTAGGGTTATGGGCACTCCCAAGCTTCAGAACCTTGCATTTATCTACATTGAACTGTATCTGCCACTTTTCTGACCAAGAATAGAGTTTGTTTAAATCCTCCTGAAGTTCCATAACATCTACGTTTGTAATAAAGTTGGTAGAATTACCGACAATATGTAAAGTAAAAGGACATAAGTGCAACTAATGTGACATTTATTGTGGCAACGTTTCGCTCTCCAGGAGCTTTATCAAGCCATTACAAACAATACATGGACACAGAGGGTATATAAAGGCTCAGAGTGAGGTGTAATACTAGTGAGGTACCATTTCGATGTTCACTAGTGGTAGTAGTAGTAGTAGTGGTAGTGACAAAAGTAATACAATATAGTAGAGCAATTAATTCGTACAAGAGTAAAAGGATATAAAAGCTATTACTTGGGTAACATAAAAATAGGTTGGACAAATATAGAGTGGAATGAGGCAGCTTGTTTCGGTGTTCACTCTCTGTGCTTTGTGTAGTATAACAGGAGAGACTATGTGATGGCAGGGTTTACTGTTTTCAGGAGGATTCTTGCTAAGACTTCGAAGATGGTGAAGCTGGCGTTGTTTTGTTTAATTGTATTCGAAACAGCGATCAGTGCTGATTCGAGGCACTTGCGTCTGCGGAAATTAGTTTCTTTGATCACTAATTGGGCGTCTCTGAATTTCAAGAGATGATTGGTGGAATTTCGGTGTTGTACGCAGGCGTTGTTCAAGTTATCGTTCCTACATGCGTAAATGTGTTCATTGAGGCGTATGTCGAGGTTTCTGGCTGTTTCACCTACGTAAATCTTGTCACAGCCTCCACAGGGTATAGTGTAAACTCCTGCATTGCCTGGTTCGTGGTGCTTGGATTTTGTCGTGGTTATATCCTTTATTGAAGTGCTAGAAGCGATGGCGACTCTGGTGTTAGCTTGTGAAAGTACTTTTGAGACGTTCAGTGCAACCTGGCTGTCGGGAAGAATTATAACTTTGCTGGGAGTGGTGTTGATTCGTGGAGAATTTATGATCTGAAGAGCTCTTTTCTTGCAGTCTTTGATGAAAAAAGAAGGAAAATGTAACTCAGTGAATGTTAGGTGAATGTATGTACACTCCTCGTCAAGAAACTCAGGACTACAAATCCGGTATGCTCTTAGGAAAAACCCGAAGATGATGCCTCTTTTGGTCTTGGTATCTTGACTGGAATAGAAGTGTGTGAGATAATTTTTATTGGTGGGTTTCCGAAAACTTGAAATCTTAGGTTGTTGTCTACTTTGTGAATGAGGACGTCGAGGAAAGGTAGCTTGTCATTGGACTCTTCTTCTAGTGTAAACTGGATCGCCGGTTCAACTGCGTTGAGCCTTGCCTGAAGATCCCGTACATCAAAACGTTTTGGAGTTATTACGAGGACATCGTCCACGTAACGTAACCAAGTGACGCTTGAAGGGATGATGTTGGCGAAGTGTTCGGACTCTAGGTGTTCCATGTATAAGTTGGCTAGGACGGCACTGATGGGGGACCCCATTCACATGCCGTAGGTTTGTTTGTAGAGCTTGTTATTGAAAGAAAAACAGTTGAAATTAACACAGAGTTCAATTAAGTCAACAAAATCTCCGGGAGGTAGAGGAAGATTAAGGTCCTGATTGACTTTACGTCGTAGAACCTCGATGGCTTTTTTGGTAGGTACTTTTGTGAAGAGGGAAGTCGCATCCAAACTGCTTAGTTTCTTGTTACGGATGGAGAGGTTACGGATGCCGTTGAGAAGGTCACCTGAGTGTTTAAGATGAGCGGGGCTGATGGTCCCCAGAAGGCAGGAAAGATGTTTGGCAAGAACTCCGGCTAGTTTGTGTGGAGCACTGCCTATTCCTGACGTGATTGGTCTGAGTGGAATATTGTGTTTATGGGTCTTGGGTAAACCATACATGTGTGCTGGTTTAGGGTTGCTTGGTAACAAGTACAGAAGTTTCTTCCCTTCTCTAGTGCGTTTGAGTATTTGTCTGGTTTTGTACTACTACTACTACCACTAGTGAACATCGAAATGGTACCTCACTAGTATTACACCTCACTCTGAGCCTTTATATACCCTCTGTGTCCATGTATTGTTTGTAATGGCTTGATAAAGCTCCTGGAGAGCGAAACGTTGCCACAATAAATGTCACATTAGTTGCACTTGTGTCCTTTTACTTTACATCTACGTTTGAATCAATTATCCTATCTTTGTGTCATCGGCGAATTTGCTCATATCACTAGTAATTCCCTCATCAAGATCATTGATATATATTATAAACAACAACGGGCCCAAGACTGATCCCTGTGGAACGCCACTTGTTACAGATCCCCACTCGGATTTAACCCCATTTATGGACACTCTCTGCTTCCTGTCAGTGGAAATATAAACACATATGCAGTATAATGTGATCCTTTATTGACTACACTTCTTCACAGAGTTAAGTACAGGTCACCACTGGGTTAAGTACAGGTCACCACTGAGTTAAGTACAGGTCACCAGATCACATTAAACTGCATATGTGTTATGTTTCCAGATATTAGTTTAGAAATTTGCTTAAGTGTGCATTTAAAGAATTTAACTGTGACTCTACAAAATAGCACAGGGATGAGAAGATTGAAGGGAGGGAATACGAAGTAAATGAATATAAATATTTGGGGTCTATACATAGGCCGATGTGTCTATGAAAAGAAAGGTGAAGCAGAGAATAAATGAGGGGAGGGGAAATAGGCACATATTATATTAAGACGTCAGTAATATATATATGTCGTGCCGAATAGGCAAAACTTCCTATTTTGGCTTAAATAGCAATGCTCTTCTTGCGAATGAAGCAAGCGAAAATTTGTGTAAGCAATAATTTTGCAAAAATCATTCTGAACCTAACGAAAAAAAAAATATTTCGTTGTGTTTGTTCATTATTAAACTATTGTAAACTTATCTAAAATATATTTAGTCAGATTAGGCTAAATTAAATTGCACTTGATATAATACGGTTAGGTAAGTTTTCTAAGTTTCTTTTGGTACAAAATTATTAATTTTTCATTAACATAAATGAAAAAATATATCTTTAAACGTATAAGAGGAACTTTTAGAATTTTAAACGAGTTCTTGCTAATTGACCAATTCTGCCTATTCGGCACGGCATAATAATAATAATAATAATAAATATATATATATATATATATATATATATATATATATATATATATATATGTATATGTATATGTATATGTATATGTATATTTTATTATTATCACACTGGCCGATTCCCACCAAGGCAGGGTGGCCCGAAAAAGAAAAACTTTCACCATCATTCACTCCATCACTGTCTTGCCAGAAGGGTGCTTCACACTAGTTTTTAAACTGCAACATTAACACCCCTCCTTCATATATATATACATATATAAATATATATATATATATATATATATATGTATATATATATATATATAAATATATATATATATATTTTTTTTTTTTTTTTTTTTTCAACAAGTCGGCCGTCTCCCACCGAGGCAGGGTGACCCAAAAAAGAAAGAAAATCCCAAAAAAGAAAATACTTTCATCATCATTCAACACTTTCACCACACTCGCACATTATCACTGTTTTTGCAGAGGTGCTCAGAATACAACAGTCTAAAAGCATACACATATAAAGATACACAACATATCCCTCCAAACTGCCAATATCCCAAACCCCTCCTTTAAAGTGCAGGCATTGTACTTCCCATTTCCAGGACTCAAGTCCGACTATATGAAAATAACCGGTTTCCCTGAATCCCTTCACTAAATATTACCCTGCTCACACTCCAACAGATCGTCAGGTCCCAAGTACCATTCGTCTCCATTCACTCCTATCTAACACGCTCACGCACGCTTGCTGGAAGTCCATGCCCCTTACCCACAAAACCTCCTTTACCCCCTCTCTCCAACCCTTTCGAGGACGACCCCTACCCCGCCTTCCTTCCCCTATAGATTTATATGCTTTCCATGTCATTCTACTTTGATCCATTCACTCTAAATGACCAAACCACCTCAACAACCCCTCTTCTGCCCTCTGACTAATACTTTTATTAACTCCACACCTTCTCCTAATTTCCACACTCCGAATTTTCTGCATAATATTTACACCACACATTGCCCTTAAACAGGACATCTCCACTGCCTCCAACCGTCTCCTCGCTGCTGCATTTACCACCCAAGCTTCACACCCATATAAGAGTGTTGGTACTACTATACTTTCATACATTCCCTTCTTTGCCTCCATAGATAACGTTTTTTGACTCCACATATACCTCAACGCACCACTCACCTTTTTTCCCTCATCAATTCTATGATTAACCTCATCCTTCATAAATCCATCCGCCGACACGTATATATATATATATATATATATATATATATATATATATATATATATGTATGTAAGATTTCAGGTACGTCTTGCTACTTCTACTTGCACTTAGGTCACGCTACACATACATGTACAAGCATATGTATACACACACCCCTATGGGCTTTCTTCTGTTTTCTTTCTAGTTCTTGTTCATTTCCTCTTACCTCCATGGGGAGGTGGAACAGAATTCTTCCTCCGTAAGCCATGCGTGTTGTAAGAGCCAACTAAAATTCCGGGAGCAAGGGGCTAGTAACCCCTTCTCTTGTATATATTACTAAATGTAAAATGAGAAACTTTCGTTTTTCCTTTTGGGCCACCCCGCCTCGGTGGGATACGGGTGGTACGTTGAAAGAATTATATATATATATATATATATATATATATATATATATATATATATATATATATATATATATATCTATATGTCGTGCCGAATAGGCAGAACTTGCGATCTTGGCTTAAATAACAACGCTCATCTTGCCATATAGGACAAGTGAAAATTTGTGTATGCAATAATTTCGCCCAAATCATTCTGAACCTAACGAAAAAAATATATTTCACTGTGTTTGTTTAGTATTAAATTATTGTAAACAAATCTAAAGTATATTTAGTTGGGTTAGGCTAAAATAAATTGTTCTTGTTGTAATAAGGTTAGGTAAGTTTTCTAAGATTCTTTTGGTGCAAAATTAAAAATTTATACATTAACATTAATGAAAAAAATGTATCTTTAAACGTATAAGAGAAAATTTCAGAAAGGACTTAATTTTAAATGAGTTCTTGCTAATTGACCAGTTTTACATATTCGGCACGACATATATATATATATATATATATATATATATATATATATATATATATATATATATATATATATATATATATATATATATATATATAATTCAAATATCGCAAACCAAGCAATACAGGTTACAAAACTACCACAGGGGCAGTAGAAAGATAGCTCTTGGCCTTTCGTGTTGCAATCAACACATCAGGAGCTTGCAAAATTGCAGAAAATAGGAGAATGTCCAAGTAAGTACATTCCCAAAGGACGTCTTCACTGGAGGGCGAGAGAGAGAGAAAGATGGATACAGAGAGTGCCCCAAGGCATACCAGTGCCCATAGCCAAAAGGATGAATATTATAGCATTAGAAAAATTGCACAAGCATTGATATTGTAATAGCCTGAACAAAATTAACGTGGCAATAATAAAAAATTCGGTCATATTCCACTATCATATCAATAACTTTACGTACATAAATATATTGTCAGTGATATAGAAGTCACTGGCAATTATGGCGTAGCCACCCACGCGAAAGCGTATCCATTTAAAGGGACGAGAAAACGGTAACATTTAAAGGGAAGACTTCTAAAAATTGTGTAAAGGGAAATGGGGCTCATTAAAATAAAATCATTTAAAGAGGGACGCATCTGCAATGGAATTTTTATCAAAAGGCAAAGAGAACTCATGTAATTCTTCTTACAAATAAGATAGCAAGTCGGGAACAAGGACTCTCGTGTACAACACAGTGACATCAAAACTAACAAGTGTAAAATCATTAGACATGTTGATATTTTGCAGTTTGCACCACGTAAAAAGCAATGTTGATCTTAACGGCAAATTGCAAAATATCAACATGTCTAATGATTTTACACTTGTTTGTTTTGATGTCACTGTGTTGTTCAAGAGTCCCTGTTGCCGACTTGCTATCTTATTTGGAAGAAGAATTACACGAGTTCTCTTTGCCTTTTGATAAAAATACCAATATTGAATTGATTAAGCTGTATGTAGTTGACTGCAAGTTTGAGTTTGAGGGGAAATACTAGGCTCAAAAACAGCGAATGGCTATTAGGCAATCCGTATATTAAGCAATCTGTAGATGGGATTCTTCAAGGTTAGACTGCTGAAATATATCCTGCCATGTAGAGCTAAATGGTTCAGATATGTGAATGACATCTTGTGGCTTTGGCCAAATGATATACCCCTCGATACATTTTTACCAAGACTTAATATTTTAGTCCCGTCTATTAAATTCACCGTGGATAAAGAGGTTGACTGTAAAATTCCATTCTTAGATGTGTTGATACACCGGGTTGATAGGAAGTTGAAGCTTGCAGTATATAGGAAGGCCACCATTGTGTGCTCATACATTCACTACTATTCCAGCCATGAGACTAGAGTTAAAAAGGAGTGTATTTCTTGTTCTGAGAGCCTATAGTGTGTGCAGTCCGGAGTTCCTAGATGAAGAAATTTGGAAAACATTGAACAGTGACATGAAACTGCAGTATCCTGAGGTGTTTGTGGAATCTGCCTTTCTGGCAGCTAAGAAAACTTATCATAGAACAGAAACTAGGATAACACCTCAGACCAAGAATGTACAAGTAGTATTTAAAAATTCATGGACTGTTAGGAGCATTCTGATAAATTCACCCCAACAACATGCTGGTGGTGTCTACAGAGTTGGTTGCAGTCTCTCCTATTTGGGACAAAAGGGAAAACCATTAGAAATAATTATTTCCAAACACCATTATTCGATACGTATAGCACAGGAGTCGAATGCAATTTTCAACCATATTTGAGCTTGTAATAACCCGGCAAACTGGCAGGAAGCAATAGTCATCTTACCTTGTTCCTCTTGGCTTCAAAGAAATATTGTAGAATCAGCAATTATTAAGCATGATAGGCATTCATTATACAATATCAGTGAGGTGTTGTTCATATTAGATGCATTTTTAGTTGAGGCAATACTATACAGTCTAAAATTGGGCTTTTATACCAATGCATTAGACTGTCTTAAATGTAATGCCACACTGAGGAATTAGGGATTGGGGATTTTGGCCTATTTTTCCAGCACTTTCTGAAGGTTGAACTAAATTTTGTCTCAGAATTATGTGGGTTGAATAAATGTGGCCGTCTTCCTTGTTATTACAGATGGCTCCCTCTTCAAATAAGTTTATTTTTATGTAATGAAGTTGGTAGAATTACCGACAATATGTAAAGTAAAAGGACACAAGTGCAACTAATGTGACATTTATTGTGGCAACGTTTCGCTCTCCAGGAGCTTGATATGGCTTGATAAAGCTCCTGGAGAGCGAAACGTTGCCACAATAAATGTCACATTAGTTGCACTTGTGTCCTTTTATTTATTTTTATGGGCCCCATTTCCCTTTACATAACTTTTAGAAGTCTCCCCTGTAAATGTTACCATCTTCTCGTCCCCTTTAAATGGACACACTTTCCCGTGGGTGGCCACCCCATAATTGCCAGTGACTTCTATAACACTGCCTATATATTTATGTATGTAAAGTTACTTATATGATAGTGGAATATGACCAAATTTTTATTGCCAATGCTTGTGGGGTTTTTCTAATGCTATAATATTCATCTTTCTGGATATGGGCACTGGTATGCATAGGGGCACTTCCTGTACCCTTTCTCTCTCCCCCTCACTCACTCCAGTGAAGACGTCCTTTGGGAACGTACTTTCTTGGACATTCTCTTCTTTTCTGCAATATTGCAAGCTCCTGCTGCGTTCATTGCAACACGAAAGTTTTAGTGATTGTTTTGCATATATATATATATATATATATATATATATATATATATATATATATATATATATATATATATATATATATATATATATATATATATATATTATATACTGTGTGTGTACTCACCTAATTGTACTCTCCTAATTGTGGTTGCATTGGTCGAGACTCAGCTCCTGGCCCCGCCTCTTCACTGGTCGCTACTAGGTCCTCTCTCTCCCTGTTCCATGAGCTTTATCATACTTGAAGCATGAAGACTTCGATCAGAGCTGTCGTGAGATGGGAAGGAAGAAGGATTAGGAAGGATGGAAATACTGGAAAAGGATGGGAGGGAGGAGAGGAGGAAAATAGGCAAGTGGCCTAACCACTTTGGTGCATGTGGTACAGAGGTACTGTAGGCGTATATGGAGAGGGATGAATGACGTTGGTACTTGGTTCTCAAGTAGAGGATGGCGAAGGCGGCGGTAGGAGCTGGGAGTGTTGGAAGGCAGCAAGCAGGACGAGTTGTTTTTGTGATGTAAAAAGGCAGGCTGGATCGTTGGCTAGGCAGTGAATAGTCGCAATCTATTTTTGCAACTGAACCATTGGAGAGCTTGGTGAACTTCGTTCTTGAGAGATGGTACACTCTATAGGGGATTTTTGCATCTTTACGCAGATGTCTGAGATGTTGGATTATGTGGTCTAGCCCAGTTTTGTTCTGTGGTACAGGTGAACTTGAAAGTCCCTTCTTCGAGCCGGGGGATGAGTTCTTGGGCAGTCATTGTATTAGTGTGTGCTTTCGTGGTGTAGAACGAGAATCCAGCCGTATTGAAGAATGGCATGGTCGCAGAGGCAGGTGAGGTCGGTGGTTGGTTGATGTTGGAAGGTGGAGGTGGTCTCTCATTGGTGGGTGTTGGTGGAAGTTCGACGGGCTTCGAGGCTTCTGATTGGTCCGTAGTATGTGGCTTGAGTTGGAAGTGGTCTCTCATTGGTGGATTGCGAACTAGAGCAGGTAGCATCTGCAGAAATCCTATCTTGCAAGTCATCTGGTGCCTCGAAACTGATGATTTTTTGGAATAATCTTCAAAACATCAGCTGAAGCAGGACTAGCTGGGAAGTTGAATGATGGCAAGAATTTAATTCATAGTTGTATTGAAACAACCCGGGTTAGCTGCATTTTGCATGTGTGCATACATCAGGCAGTAATAGAATTTTGTTGAAATATCTTCTGGTAGAGGAGATGCGGTGAGTGGTGGAGGCTGCTGAGTGGCTTGTAAAATCTTGGTGGTGGTCGTCTGTAGCTTAGCGCAGCATAAGTAGGAGAGTTTCCTGTAGACTTCTTAGTTTCTTCTTTCAGTTTCTTAGAGAGGATATCCTTGCGTACTGGACATTTGGCTGCAAGAGTATGGTGATCTCTCTTACAGTGATGCAGGTGGGAGCAGCAGTGGAAGTGCAAGAACGAAAGTCGTGACCTGCAGACCCACAGGTGGAACAGATATTTTTGTTCTTCACATGACATTCAGCAGTTGAATGATTGTAGGAGTAACATGTCCAGCAAGGTGTTACATGATTGAAGCGTTCTGGTTCAATTTGACGAGGGTTGATAAAGTAGTAGGAGACTGCCCGGCCATCAGACAGTGCTCTGGTCGCCATGGTGGCGTCCAGAAACGTGACCTTGAGCATCGAGGAAGCGTTGGAGATCTTCACAACAGAGTCAATAATGGCCTAGGCGTTAATATCTTCAATTGATGACTTAATTTCGTCGGGAGACTTGGTCGTGATGAACTTATCAAGGCGTTTCATAAACACTGACCGTTTAGCTAGTATTTAAGGTGAGGTAGAGATGGTAAAGCCACGTTCATCTAAGATCTTCAGAGCAGCAGGCTTGAGTACCTTGTCTGCTTCTTCATCAAGAAAGGTGACAAGGAAAGCTTCTTTCTGAGTAGTAATGTTCTAGAGCTTAACTCTCAGACTAGACTGGAGAGAGGATGCAAGTTTCATGGCATCGTTGATGATAGCAGTCTTGGGTTTAATCCTCACACGATGAAACATCATGGAGATGGTAAAGGTTTCCCTCCCCAACAGGGATCGTAGGGAGATTGTTTGAGAAGTGCAGGAGCGTCTGTGACCGTACAGGACGAAGTCTACAGAGCGAATCCTGTGTATCTGTGTATTGTTTCTGCCTCCACTACATCACTATCCAGATTATTCCACTTCCTGACAACTATGACTGAAAAACTACTTCCTAACATCCCTTTGATTCATCTGAGTTTTTCAGCTTCCAATTGTGACCCCTTGTGTCAATGTCCCCTCTCTGGAACATCGTGTCTGTCCACCTTATCTATTCCTCGCAGCATTTTGTATGTCGTTATCATGTCTCCCCTAACCTTCCTATCCTCCAGTGTCGTCAGGCCAATTTCCTTTAACTTTTCTTCTTAGGATATTCCCCTTAGCTCTGGAACTAGGCTTGTTGCAAGCCTTTGCACTTTCTCTAATTTCTTGACGTGCTTGACCAGGTGTGGCTTCCAAATTGGTGCTGCATACTGCAGTATGGGCCTGACGTACACGGTGTGTAGTCTTGAACGATTCCTTACTGAGGTATCGGAACTCTATTTTCAGGTTTGCCAGGCGGCCATATGCTGCAGCAGTTATCTGGTTGATGTGTTTCCGGAGACGTGCTCGGTATTATACTCACTCCAACATCTTTCTCCTTGAGAGAGGTTTGCAGATTTGGCCGCCTAGCCTATACTCTGTCTGCGGTCTTCTTTGCCCCTCCCCGATCTTCATGACTCTGCATTTGGCGGGGTTAAATTCGAGAAGCCAGTTGCTGGACCACGCGTCCAGCCTGTCCAGGTCTCTGTGGTCCTGCCTGATCCTCATCTGATTTAATTCTCATTAACTTCACATCTGCGAACAGGGATACTTCTGAGTCTATCCCTTCCATCATATCATTCACACATACCAAAAATAGCACTGGTCCTAGGACAGACTCCTGTGTGTGTGTGTGTGTGTGTGTGTGTGTGTGTGTGTGTGTGTGTGTGTGTGTGTGTGTGTGTGTGTGTGTGTGTGTTTGTGTGTACACTCACCTATTTGTACTCACCTATTTGTGGTTGCAGGGGTCGAGTCCTAGCTCCTGGCCCCGCCTCTTCACCGGTTGCTACTAGGCCCTCTCTCTCCCCGCTCCATGAGCTTTATCAAACCTCGTCTTAAAACTGTGTATGGTTCCTGCCTCCACTACGTCATTTTCTAGGCTATTCCACTGCCTTACAACTCTATGACTGAAGAAATACTTCCTACTATCTCTCTGACTCATTTGTGTCTTCAACTTCCAATTGTGGCCTCTTGTTTCTGTGTCCCCTCCCTGGAACATCCTGTCTTTGTCCACCTTGTCTATTCCACGCAGTATTTTATATGTCGTTATCATGTCTCCCCTGACCCTCCTGTCCTCCAGTGTGGTCAGGCCGATTTCCCTTAATCTTTCTTCATAGGACATTCCCCTTAGCTCTGGAACTAACCTTGTCGCAAACCTTTGTACTTTCTCTAGTTTCTTGACGTGCTTTATCAAGTGCGGGTTCCAAACAGGTGCTGCATACTCCAGTATGGGCCTGACATACACGGTGTACAGTGTCTTGAATGATTCCTTACTAAGGTATCGGAATGCTGTTCTCAGGTTTGCCAGGCGCCCATATGCTGCAGCAGTTATCTGATTGATGTGTGCTTCCGGAGACATGCTCGGTGTTATACTCACCCCAAGATCTTTCTCCTTGAGTGAGGTTTGCAGTCTTTGGCCACCTAGCCTATACTCTGTCTGTGGTCTTCTGTGCCCTTCCCCTATCTTCATGACTTTGCATTTGGCAGGATTAAATTCGAGAAGCCATTTGCTGGACCAGGTGTCCAGTCTGTCCAGGTCTCTTTGAAGTCCTGCCTGGTCCTCATCAGATTTAATTCTCCTCATTAACTTCACATCATCTGCAAACAGGGACACTTCTGAGTCTAACCCTTCCGTCATGTCGTTCACATATACCAAAAATAGCACTGGTCCTAGGACCGACCCCTGTGGGACCCCGCTCGTCACAGGTGCCCACTGTGATACATCATTACGTACCATGACTCGTTGTTGCCTCCCTGTCAGGTATTCTCTGATCCATTGCAGTGCCCTTCCTGTTATATGCGCCTGATGCTCTTGCTTCTGCACTAATCTCTTGTGAGGAACTGTGTCAAAGGCCTTCTTGCAGTCCAAGAAGATGCAATCAACCCACCCCTCTCTCTCTTGTCTTACTTCTGTTATTTTATCATAAAACTCCAGAAGGTTTGTGACACAGGATTTGCCTTCCGTGAATCCGTGCTGGTTGGCATTTATACTCCTGTTCCGTTCCAGGTGCTCCACCACTCTCCTCCTGATAATCTTCTCCATAATTTTGCATACTATACACGTCAATGACACAGGTCTATAGTTTAGTGCCTCTTTTCTGTCTCCTTTTTTAAAAATGGGAACTACATTTGCCGTCTTCCATACCTCAGGTAGTTGCCCAGTTTCCAGGGATGTGTTGAAGATTGTGGTAAGTGCCACGCACAACATATCTGCTCCCTCTCTAAGGACCCACGGGGAGATGTTGTCTGGTCCCATTGCCTTTGAGGTATCGATGTCCCTTAGCAGTTTCTTCACCTCCTCCTCATCTGTATGTATGTCGTCCAACACTTGTTGGTGTATTCCTTGCTGGTGTCCCCATCTGGTCTGTCCCCCCTTAGTCCTTCCTGTCTCTACTGTAAATACTTCCTTAAATCTCGTGTTGAGCTCCTCACATACCTCTTGATCGTTTGTGAGTTCTCCACCTTCTTTCCTCAGCCTTATCACCTGGTCCTTGACTGTTGTCTTCCTCCTAATGTGGCTATACAGCAGTTTCGGGTCAGATTTGACTTTCGATGCTATGTCGTTTTCATACTGTCGCTGGGCCTCCCTCCTTATCTGTGCATACTCGTTTCTGGCTCTTCTACTAATCTCCTTGTTTTCCTGGGTCCTATGCCTCCTGTACCTTTTCCATTCTCTGTTGCACTTAGTTTTTGCCTCCCTACACCTTCGGGTAAACCAAGGACTCGTTTTGGTCTTCCTATTATTTCCGTTTCCCTTGGGAACAAAACTTTCCTCTGCCTCCTTGCACTTTGTTGCCACATATTCCATCATCTCGTTTACTGATTTTCCTACCATTTCTCTGTCCCACTGAACCTCCTGCAGGAAGTTTCTCATACCTGTGTAGTCCCTCCTTTTATAGTTTGGCCTGTCCCCTTCAGTTCCTGTTACCTTCTCCACTTGTAACTCTACTATATAGTCAAAACTCAGAACCACATGATCGCTAGCTCCAAGGGGCCTCTCATAAGTGATGTCCTCAATGTCTGAACTGCTCAGGGTGAACACAAGATCCAGTCTTGCTGGTTCATCCTCCCCTCTCTCTCTGGTTGTGTCCCTAACATGTTGATGCATGAGGTTTTCAAGTACCACATCCATCATCTTGGCTCTCCATGTTTCGGGACCCCCATGTGGCTCCAGGTTTTCCCAGTCGATCTCCCTGTGGTTGAAATCGCCCATTACCAGTAACTTTGCTCTGCTCGAGTGAGCTCTTCTTGCCACCTCAGCCAGTGTGTCCACCATCACCCTGTTGTTTTCTTCGTACTCCTCTCTTGGCCTCCTGCAGTTCTGTGGTGGGTTATACATCACTCCAATGACTACTTTATGTTCTCCGGACTGAATTGTACCTACAATGTAGTCTCTTTCTCCAATCATGTCCATGCCTTCCATTTCCTCAAATCCCCATCGGTGTTTTATGAGCAGTGCAACCCCTCCTCCCCCTCTACTCCTTCTATCTTTCCTCAGGATCTGATATCCTGTTGGGAAGATTGTGTCTGTTATTGTCTCAGCGAGTTTTGTTTCTGTGACTGCTATGATGTCTGGGGATTTTTCACTGATTCTTTCATTCATTATTCATTATTCCATCCGCGTTTGTGTACCAAACCTTTAGTTTCTTTTCTATCATTGTGGTCATGCAAGAATATTGGGGCTGGGGGAGCGAGAGCCTTGGTGGGGGCCTATATGGGGCTGTGGTGTAGGTGGGGTTTGTGTTGATGGGGGTGGGGTCAGAATGCCCATAAGGGACAGCTGTTGGGGTGAGGTTTGTGATATGGGGATTGGTGGCAGAGGGAACAGTGAGTGGGTTGTAGTATAGGTTGCTCAGTTGCATTGGGAATGTCGCGGGTGGAGTCTTTTGGTGGGAGATTCTGTGGGGTGTGTTTGCCCTTCCTCCTGTGTCTGGGTCCTGCTCATTTTCATTGCTTCTCGTTCCTCCTTGCGTCTCTGTACCCTCTCTTTCAGTGTAGTCCTTTCTTCTTGTGTTCTGTCGCGGTCGAGGTATACTCTCTGGTACCCCTCTTTGTCCCTCAGTCTTGCTTTCTCTTGCAGAATCCTGGTTCGAACTGATTCTTCCTTGAAAGTTACTCTGACAGGCCGTATCCTTCCACTCGCAAACCACCCAATTCTCTGAAAATTTGTCACCTGGGTCATATTGCCCTCCCCTATTGTTTTCATGATGCCTTCAATCATTTTTTTCTCCTCCTGTTTTATTTCTTCAAAGTTGGCCCCCTTGGCTTCTTGGAGCCCGTACACAAAAACTGACCTCGCCCTTTCCTCCTCCCACTGAGTCTCCATCTGCGTCCTCTGAGGCATTTTATTTCCTTCCATGTGTGTGTGTGTGTGTGTGTGTGTGTGTGTGTGTGTGTGTGTGTGTGTGTGTGTGTGTGTGTGTAAGTGAGAGAGAGAGAGAGAGAGAGAGAGAGAGAGAGACAGAGACTAAGAAAATACAAAACATATACAAAAATTAGTGAAAATAAAAAATTAAGTCAACCAATAAATACATAATTTCTTTTTACAAATAAAAAAAAGGCAAATATGCAGCAGATACTGTGCATCTAATACCGTCGAATATAGTTTTAAAAATATCTCAAATACGGGCCCAAGTATCCTGCTGCGTGGGAACTTCAATTTAAGGCATCTATAATGGATGTAACAAAGACAGTAATAGCAGAGTAAATCTCGGGAACCAGTTCGGACGAGCAGGCTCAAAATCGAACTATTAAGGCTGCAATAAATTCGCCTTAAGCCAGTAAATAGCGGAACCGACCAGACTAGAAAATAATCCCTACCACATATTCACCAACAATGAAGATATTATGCGTTATATAATGGTGTAGAAAACAAACTCAGACTACAACCTAATACAAGTTCAGACCAGCATACAAACTGGTCTTGAACAGCAAAACATCCGTCATGAGGGAGAACTCAACAAACTTAACTTCATCAAAATGAAAACGAACCGAGATGAAATAAATTGAGATCAAGCTTAAATATGCTGGGAAGTTAATATGGTTATCAAGAACCTCAACTAGTATGTCGAGGGGATGAAATAATGACACTAGAGGCATACTCCAGATGTAGTCCATTACGAAAAAAAAAATTAGACAAGGTACAGGCTAGCCAGAGAGAGGAGCTGCCTTTACATAGACGATGATCCGAGATCTTAAAGGCTAGAAACTTCCAGAGGAAATAAAGGAAACCTTCCCTAGAGAAATGGAAAAATGTTGAGAACGAAGCCATAAATGAAATCGAAAGAAATCCATTATAGTTTTTCTCAAATGCAAAATTCAGGTATGTCACAATGCGATTCTATTACGCGAGCCATTAATCAGTATAAAAATTGACATCCTAAATGAGATTTTAATGAATGAGACTTAAATTATGGAGATAACGGCAGAGTTTTTGTCATAACGCTAACCTCACTTGCTTCGACGAAGCCAATGATATCCCCATGCACATTGTTCCAGGCCTAGACTCGTGGAACGCCTTAGTCATCAAGAATTATAAGAAAACATTGTTTCGTGCCTTAAATATTCTGTGGAAGAGCCTAAACACACGAGTCATCTCAAAGTAATTAAAACCCACCTCTATAGCCTCACGCCACAAAGATGGTAATAAAGAAATTGTATGAAACTATGGACTAATAGTGTTAATGTCCCACATTATCAAAATGTTTGAAAGCTTTCAGAAGCAAGATTGCCAAACTCACAGAATCACAACTGCACAACATGGCAACATTGGTTTAAAATAGGTCGCTGCTGCCTCGCGCAGTTGTTAGAACAGTACAACATGGCGCTGCGCTAGAAGACAAGCAAAAGATGTAGTACATACGGACTTACCAAAAGCCTTCGAAAAATACATCATTGTGTACGTGCACATAAAATATATTGAAAAGAAATAAATGTTAAAGTGGTTAGATTATTTTATATCATGCACCCCATACTCATCCTGTGAGTAGTAGTCAAAACATCACAGAAACTCAAAGGGTTCAGAGACTGGGCCTCAAAGTTTTTATAAGTAAGCAAATTACAGTGATAATGAACTGTTTATATGTTTATATCTGGTTACAATCGTAATGAGTTATTTATGCATACCTGAACTCAGTTACAACAACATTACAGTGTAGCTTATATGTGGTTTTTAATTATATTACCTTATGGATTAGCAAGAAATTGTTGAATTTAAGCATGTGGTTTCAAGTTACTTACAATAGAACATCGTTCCATAATGCATTTGTGAGTTGTGTCTGAATTCATTGAATTTATCGTTTTCCAGTACAATGATGCAGGGTGTGACAATAGCCCATTAGGCAAAGTTTTCATCTATTTATGTCTACATTAACTTGTGCAGATGAAAATCACACAAACAGAATCCCATGCGTTATAGTAAGCAGAGTAAAACGGTGTCTACGAATTTTTCTCTCATATCTAATATAGACAGAGATATACATCATAGAAATCATCCTTTGCAGACGATATTAATAATACGGCGAACCTTAAAGCCGATATAAACGAATCTCCTTGTGGGACAATAACATTAATATGTTCAGTGAAAAACAATTTCACTTACACACTTATGGAAAAATTAAGGAAATAAAATTTGAAATGGCGTACAAGACAAACGTGAATCATTCAGTGGAGTAGATGTTTAATGTGAGACAAAGATGTACTAATTTCACCAGAATCTGACATTAAAAAAAATCACAAGTGTTATTATCTCAGCAGAAAAGAAACTGACAGGATGAATAATTCGAAGCTAATAAGAGATGCCAAGCCAAGTTTCTTCCACTCTCTAGAATGGAATGTTGCTGTATATTAATGACCTCATTCAAGGCAGGCGAATTGCAGAACTGGAGAACGTATAGAGAATCTTAACTGCTCGTAAAAATTCAGTTAAGGGCCTGAATTACTAGGGATGTTTGAAATCCCTCGAAATGTACTCCTTGGAACGTAGTCGAGAGTGATGCATCATAATTTATTCCTGGAAAATTCTATAGGGATTAGTCCCAAACTTACACACCAAAATCACTTCACTCGAAAGCAAGAGCCAGTTTGTGGTGCATTTCTTGGTCTGCGTGCGACTGGCATCAACCTGATAAGACATGTACAACAGTTAGGTATCTATCCCGAAACGTTTCGCCTACACAGTAGGCTTCTTAAATCAAGTACAGAGGAGGCAGCATTAGTAGAGATGTAAAGACGAAGTAATCAATCCATCACCCTTGAAGACGTACTTCTGAGGTGGCCGGACCCTCAGCCAGGCGAAGAGTTTTGTTCCATAGTCTGGAACAATGTGAAGCTGAAACAACAGTATGAAAACAGTATACTGTCACAGATAAGGCGCGAATAATCTTGACGACACGAGAGGCGGAGCCCACTAGAAGTAAGAATATAATCACTGAGAAGGCAAGTCCCTTTCAAATCCATCCTTTCTCACTTATAACTAGTGGTCAAGTAAAAAGGCTATCGAAGATGTTCTATCTCAGTGTCTGAGAGTGAATATGATAATGGTAACGGTATCTTGGTACAGAGAATATCTTCGATAACTTTGTTTAATTGACCACTAGTTACAAGTTAGAAGGGATGGATCTGAAAGGGACCTGCCCTATCAGTGATTACATTCTTACTTTTACTAGTTGGCTCCGCCTCTCTTGTCGTCAAGATTATCCGCGCCTTACCTGTGACAGTGTACAAGTCTCTATGCTGTTGCTACAGCTTCACAATGTTCCAGAATATGGAACAAAACTCTTCTCCAGGTTGAGGGACTGACCACCTCAAAATTACCTCTTCAAGGGTGATGGACTCATTACAACGTCTTTACATCTGTACTGCTTCTAGTGCCTCCTCTGTTCTCGGCTGAAGAAGCCTACTGTGTAGGCGAAACGTTTCGGAATAAAGATACCTAACTGTTGCACATGTGTCTTATCAACTTTCGGCATTGTATATCATTATTATGTGATGAATGGTTTTGAAAACCGACAGTTTGAAGAAGTGAGACACTTAAGCAACATAGGGGAATCCTTTCTACTTTGTATTATAATGAAGCCACTGTGTGGCGAAACATTTCTTCAGTAAAGATTCCCATATGTTGCGTGTCTCAATTCTTCATATCAATATCATATTCACATCATCAGCCTAGTTGATCAGGCAAGCAACAGTGAAACCTGGTATGGGACAGTGCCATGTAGTCACTGACCCCAGAAACTTACTACAGCAATATACAGCTAATACAAATGTAGCTTATAAATTCTTATACTGACGTTAATACTTCCTTCACCGACAATAATATCTATAACTCAAGCTCTTTGAAACGTATCAGGTTTGTTATAGAAGATATAGGAAGATATAGAAGACACAGGAAGCAAGACACGATTGGCTAGTCAGGGTGTCCACCACCCCAGTACACACACGTCCAGTAGTGCTGCTTGAGCATGAACAGTAAAAGGACACAAGTGCAACTAATGTGACATTTTTATTGTGGCAACGTTTCGCTCTCCAGGAGCTTTGTCAAGCTCCTGGAGAGCGAAACATTGCCACAATAAAAATGTCACATTAGTTGCACTTGTGTCCTTTTACTTTACATATTGTCGGTAATTCTACCAACTTTATTACAAACTACTTGAGCATACTTAATAAAGTAGCAAGGTTCATCAGATAAGTAAACTTGCTGTCTACACACTATCTCTCCCTAATAAGAAAACTCCTTGAAATAATATGTCAGTGCTTTACTTTAATTATATGCTTAATAAATATGTTGTGATGGATAATTAAAATTTCTCAACCACAGGAACACACGTGATCAGTGGTTAATGAAACGTGCTTTCACATGATGTGGGAAAAGATGTGGGAAAGACATCACGAAACGAGTGAGATATTAACATCATTTAATCTTGCATCCTCTTATGAGCCTATCATGAGACCCTTCACATCTCGGTCAGGAATCAAACATTAAAGATCCATTACACATGCAAGTCTCACGAGGTGATAGATTAAATGTTGCTAATATTCCACTAGTTTCATGATGCTCTATCATAGCTACTATGATAGGATACACATAGAAAGATCACGGTCAGCTATCTACGAGTGTGGCTTAGGTCCCTACGTAACGCCGTACACTACTCAGCTACAGATGCCTCAAAACGCTACGTAGTCTGCGTGATGTGTTACATCATATATATATGTCGTGCAGAATAAGCAGAACTTGCGATCTTGGCTTAAATAGCAACGCTCATCTTGCCATATAAGACAAGTGAAAATTTGTGTATGCAATAATATCGCTAAAATCATTCTGAACCTAACGAAAAAAATATATTTGATTGTGTTTGTTTAATATTAAATTACTGTAAACAAATCTAAAATATATTTAGTTGGGTTATTCTAAAATAAATTGTTCTTGTTATAATAAGGTTAGGTAAGTTTTCTAAGTTCCTTTTGGTGCAAAATTATAATTTTTTACATCAACATTAATGAAAAAAATATATCTTTAAACGTATAAAAGAAAATTTTAGAAAGGCCTTAATTTTAAATGAGTTCTTGCTAATTGACCAGTTTTACATATTCGGCACGACATTATATATATATATATATATATATAATATATATATATATATATATTATATACATTATATATATATATATATTATATACATTATATATATATATATTATATACATTATATATATATATATTATATACATTATATATATATATATTATATACATTATATATATATATATTATATACATTATATATATATATATTATATACATTATATATATATATATATATATTATATACATTATATATATATATATATATATATGTCGTGCCGAATATGTAAAACTGGTCAATTAGCAAGAACTCATTTAAAATTAAGGCCTTTCTAAAATTTTCTCTTATACGTTTAAAGATATATATTTTTCATTAATGTTGATGTAAAAATTTTTAATTTTGCTCCAAAAGAATCTTAGAAAACTTACCTAACCTTATTATAACAAGAACAATTTATTTTAGCCTAACGCAACTAAATATATTTTAGATTTGTTTACAATTATTTAATACTAAACAAACAAAGTTAAATATATTTTTTTCGTTAGGTTCAGAATTATTTTGGCGAAATTATTGCATACACAAATTTTCGCTTGTCTTATATGGCAAGATGAGCGTTGCTATTTAAGCCAAGATCGCAAGTTCTGCCTATTCGGCACGACATATATATATATATATATATATATATATATATATATATATATATATATATATATATATATATATATATATATATATATATTATATATATATATATATATATATATATATATATATATATATATATATATATATTATATATATATAATATACATTATATATATATATATATAAGTAGTCATTATATATATATACTGATATACATTTTCACACCTAGGTGTTACTTCCGGTTTTGACCATGATCGCCCTCGATATATATATTCCGATTTTTTTCGAATTTTTTTTGAATTTCATTTTCTTGTACTCTCCATCTCCTCTGATCAAGTTTTTAAGGTTCCCCCTCTCACTTTCACCCCCACCCCAAAATTTCTCGATATTACCAAGTTTTTGGATTCCCCCCTATGGGGGTTTCGAAAGTCTCCATCTCCTTGGATCCAGGTTTTTGGATTCCCCCCTATGGGGTTTTCGAAATTCTCCAATTCCTCGGATCAAGTTTTTTGGTTACCCCTCCTTTCACCCCCAAAAAATTTCTCAATATCAAAAGTCTCCACTTCCTCGGATCCCCCTCCCACTTTCACCCTCATCTCAAAATTTCTCGATAATACAAGTTTTTTGGATCCCCCCTATGGGGTTTTCGAAAGTCTCCATCTCCTTGGATCAAATTTTTGGATTACCCCTCTCACTTTCACTCCCACCCCAAAATTTCTCGATAATACCAAGACTCCATCTCCTTAGATCAAGTTTTTTGGATCCTCCCTATGGGGTTTTCGAAATTCTCCATCTCCTTGGATCAAGGTTTTTTGGATTATCCCTCCTTCCACCCCACCCCCCAATCCCAAAAATTTCTCAATATTACCAAGTTTTTGGATTCCCCCCTATGGGGGGTTTCGAAATTCTCCAATTCCTTGGATCAAGGTTTTTTGGATTTCCCCCCCCCTCTGGGGGTAAGCATTCAAATGAACTCCTCCTATGGGGCATGCTTACTACAGGTCTAATGAAGGGTGTTTACTCGGCGGTCAGTGACGTCACGTGTTGACCCAGCACACAGGTTGAATCTTGTCTACCCTTTTACCCACCCTCCCAAACCCTCACACTCCAACCAACACCTCACAATTTTCACTCATAACCCCCAATTTTTCTCGTTTTAACCCTTTTAGTTCATTAAAGTTAATAAGGGGACACATGCATCAGAAAGTCACCACATCGCTTACATCCACTTTCGTTAAATTCACTACTCACAATTTTACATATTACGAAGTTAAATACGCACTTTTACTTTGAACATCTTCAAAACACTCTCATAAATCATTTGAATACTCACAAAAAATACCTTTATACATTTCCAAACAACACTGAAATACTCCAAAAAACATCATTCGAACACCCCCAAATCACCTCTGAATACTCCCAGAACACCTTCATAAATACTCTTGCACATCATTTGAACACCTTCATAAGTACTCTCATAATCATTTGTACACCTTCAAAAAACACCTTTGAATACTCACATAAACACCCTTGAACACCTTCAAAACACCTTCAAAGCACTCTCATAATCATTTGAACACACTCAAAACACCTTTGAATAACCTCAAAACACCTTTGAACACCTTCAAAACACCCTTGAACACCTTCAAAACACCCTTGAACACCTTCAAAAACAACATTTGAACACACTCAAAACACCTTTGAACATTTCCAAAACACTATTTGAGTACTCCCAAATAAGATTTTACATCTCTAATTTATCTGCACTTTCATTAAATTACAACTCATCCCTCAGTCTCCAGACTAGGCATTTTCTCGTTTTTACCCTTTTAGTTCATTAAAGTTATTAAGGGGACACAATACATCAGAAAAAAAAAAAAGTCACAAAAACTAACTCAAACACTTTACTTTGAACACCCCCAAAAACACTCTCATAATCATTTGTACACCTTCAAAAAACACCTTTGAATACTCACATAAACACCCTTGAACACCTTCAAAACACCTTTGAATAACCTCAAAACACCTTTGAACACCTTCAAAACACCCTTGAACACCCTTGATCACCTTCAAAAAAACAACATTTGAACACACTCAAAACACCTTTGAACACCTTTGAACATTTCCAAACAACACTGAAACACTTCCAAAAAACACAATTTGAGTACTCCCAATTACACCACTGATTACTACTAAAACACCGCTGAATTCAATCAAAACACCCTTCAACACCTTCAAACACCCTTGAACACCTTCAAAACACTCTTGAACA
>NC_091310.1:21034096-21037160 GCF_038502225.1 Cherax quadricarinatus | reverse complement strand
CATCCTCATCATCCTCCTCTTCAGCAGCATCATCCTCTTCATCCTTCTCTTTCCTCGTCCATCCTTCTCCTCTTTCCTCGTCCATCCTTCTCCTCTTTCCTCGTCCATCCTTCTCCTCTTTCCTCGTCCATCCTTCTCCTCTTTCCTCGTCCATCCTTCTCCTCTTTCCTCGTCCATCCTTCTCCTCTTTCCTCGTCCATCCTTCTGTTTTGTCCCTTAATTTTTCTCCTCTTTCTTCCACCTCTTTCCTAGTCTCTATCTCTTTCCTTTATTGTTTCGTCCATGTCTTAGCAAGATTAATTTCTTCCTTGTCCTGACAGATCTTTCAGAGAATTACATCTGCCAGTGTTTTCTACATTCACTGTGCATGTGCATGCAGCATGCGTGCGTGTATGTGTGCGCGCGCGTGCGTGCGTGCGTGTGTGTGTGTGTGTGTGTGTGTGTGTGTGTGTGTGTGTGTGTGTGTGTGTGTGTGTGTGTGTTGAGGTTGCTGGAGCACAATAAACATGTGCTGGACTCACCAAGTACCTTCCCGCTGAATCATGCAGCATTATTTGCAGCTAACCAGCCTCCAGCATCATGAATAGCCTTGTCTAAAAGAGTACAAGAAAAAATAATGTACAAAGGAGCCCCGTAATGACTGAAGCATTGATATAAAACCTTCACAGCAGCAGGCGGCCAGAATATTTACAACGATGAGATCAGCTGAGAAGAACGAGATGTTTAGAATCACTTTTAAACATATATTTTATAAACTTGGGTAGAGAGCGCCTCTCTTGGTACTCATGTCTTGTGTATACCTAGAGAGTTCCGGGGGTCAACGCCCCCGCGGCCCGGTCTGTGACCAGGCCTCATGGTGGACCAGGGCCTGATCAACCAGGCTGTTACTGCTAGCCGCACGCAGTAGGTTAGTATGGCTACACTTAACCACAATTAAGATTATCTGTTTGGTACTAGTTGCTGATGGCTCCGAGGCCGATTCTTTCCCCCGGACCATATCTTCAGGTTGCTGGCATGATTAGTCAGATTACTGGTACTAGCGACACTAACAGCAACGTAAGCACCACAACCCGGCTGATCAGAAACTGTCTAGAGGAATCCATCAAAGCCCTTCTTGAAAACCAGTTTGGGGTCTGCTGTTACGAAGAACGTTGTGGCTTGTGTCGGTTAAGTTTAACTACAACTATGTTGCTTGGGAAGGACTACACAAAACTTGAATTATTTGAAGAGTTGAAAGATGTAACACAAGAAAAAACTCTCAAAACTGAGAGTAAAAAATATGGACAATATGCAGGACACGATGACAGAAAATGAAAATATACGAAGGGCCAAAATTAACTGTGCAAGTGGGTATCGAGAGAAGTTTCAAAAACGACATAGTAACATGGACAAAGACATAACCGAAGCTATACCACATCCACATTAAAAAGATAATTACAGTAGCTGACCAAGTAGTACGAGGGGGAACATATTCATCGCAAATGGCAGAGATGTGTGTGAAGAACTAAATACACGAGTCTAAGGATTAACAAAGTGGAGATGACAAGCACACAACTTTTGTGAGAAAATTACAAGCCAAATTTAATAGAGAACATAATAATAATACAAATACTGAGATATCTTGACACGACAGAGGTTAAGATGTGAGGAAAAGACGTATTTATATAAAGAACTTCTACTGGGACGACCTTTCGACCTGTTAGACTATAAAGTTACACAAAGAATGCAAATTTCATGTGTACACTGTATATAATGGTGAGAGAGGAAAAGTGAAATCGTTAAAGTATGATAAATTGCGACAGTGCTGCGCAACGTACACTGGAAATGTAGAGTATTTTCTGGGCTGAATGTTTGCTTTTTCCTGTACAGCTTTATTGCCAAAAATAACAAAATAAGGCACAATACCGTGACTGGAACGATACACAAATAACCCGCACATAAAAGAGAGAAGCTTACGACGACGTTTCGGTCCGACTTGGACCATTGACAAAGTCACACTAACCGAAACGTCGTCTTAAGCTTCTCTCTTTTATGTGCGGGTTATTTGTTTATTGCCAAAAATGTTCCTATAATACTGTGCGTGTCAGTGATTTGGCAAACAGGTAATTTAGGCATTAAGTTTCAGAGAGCTACAGGTGTGTCACAGTCACGCATGTTTGTGAGCATATCCTTGCTGGAGGAGTGGATGTCTCATTTCTCTAGTTTCTTCCACATGCTGCGTGAGCAGATTCGACAGAAAATCTAGGTCCCTTCTTCGGCGTTCATCGACCTTACATCGGAGGATAAGTTCCATTTTTCTAGCATTATGAGAAGTCTCCTTGACGCTTTAAGATATTGTGATAGCATACTTTTGAAGGCCGCACTGGAGTAATAGAGGAGGAAATGGGTGTTTAAATTGTGTGAAATTACCATTACCATCCCCAACAATAGCCACTATCACTATCCGTCTCTTACCCCTGCGCCCCCTTTCCGCCATTTCCCACAACCCCTACCACATCACTCAGCACCTCGACACATCCCCATTCCAAAAATGGGACAAAGAACAAAGTCGCCTCATCCCAAAACATTCACAACTAAATACTATCAATTAGATCTCAATCATGCCCACCTGTACACCTGCAACTGTGTCAGACTTTCGAAGTGCATAACAAGATATCTACAGACACAACTCTCTACATCCCATCGAACTCCGTGTACAACAATGATTATACCGAATTTCAATCAAGCACAAATAGCTTGCTAGTGGGTCTGAGTGTATGTGGTCTGACCGCATAGCCATGCGATCCGACATCATATATTCGAGCAAAAGTGAGAAGAGGCTGGAGTTGACGTCACAAGTGAGAGTGGCCCATTAGTGGAAGTAGGTCATCCTACACAGCTGTTTAACAAAGGAGTTGAAACAGACATTCCTCCAAAAGTACCCACAAACCCACTAAAAACACCAATAATACTGTTAAAACGCCCACACTGCCAACATCAACAAAAAGACCATTACCATCCCCAACAACAGCCACTATCACTATCCCTCTCTTACCCCTGCGCCCCCTTTCCGCCATTTCCCACA